>NW_004524943.1:614792-627463 GCF_000260255.1 Octodon degus | reverse complement strand
TGTGGTTCAGTTCTACTACCTTTTTGCTAATCTACTGTATCACTTTTAGACAATGGGGTGTTAAGATCCACCATGTCTTTATTTTGGCTATAGAAATTTAGGAAAAACTGACCTAGAGTATTTGCAATAGATTTACAACTATTAACAGTGATCATCATTCCTCATCTGCCTTGATCTTTGCTACCAGAATTAAGGAGCAATACTGTTCCCAGCAAATAATTGTGTCGTTCACATTTCTGTCATTCTCTATTCCTCTGGCTTACACTCTTTAGCTCTACCTTACTTGTATTCCATTTTGCTAATTCCTTTTTTTTAAATGAATTATTTTTTTTAATTGTCCTAATACTATCCTTCACCCCTTTATGGAATAGCTGCTCCTTGAGTGTCAGAACTTATTTTATTTTCTTTAATTTCTTTTATAACCAACATTCCACATTTTGAACATAGTAGGCACTCCTTTGATAGTCTTAAAGTCTTAAAAAAAAGTGTATAAAAAGTTTGACCACCTGATATTTCATGTATCATATTTCTGTTATTGATAATATTTTGTGAGGAATTAATTAATTCCTCCTAATTAAATGTCTTCTGAAATAATAATATACAACTTTATATCTTTCAGTGTCTTTGGATAAATATTGAATCTATGTGAAACTTCTGATTTTCTGTTTCATGTGGCATTTGAATAAAGAACCTTTAAGTGTTAGGTTATTGAGCATTGCATGGTACAAGTAAAAGACTTCTTGAAATATTTTATGGAAGCACCTCATACTCTTAGATTTTACTTATGTGAAATCATAGTTTGAGGATTTGTCAGTGGATGTTGTTCTAACATGTGCACATAAATGTCAGATATGTGTGAATATAGACACAAACACACACATATTGTCCTGATTCTTATAGAATAATTCTAATTTTTACTATTTGTGCTTTTTTTGTAATAATTGTCATGAAATCTTAAAGAAATTACTCATATAAAAATATCACCTTCAAATTTCTCTTTAAGGGGTCAGCAGGATAGCTAAGTGGATTAAAGTGCCTGCTTAGGCAAGCACAGGGACCGGGATTTGTTCTCTTGAACCACATGCCATGCCAGCCCTGCCCCCAAGTGGGCTGAGCTGCCCAGAGTCGGGGTATGGTGGTGCATGCTTGTAACCTCACTGCTTGGGAGGCTGAAGACTGGAAGATCACTACGAGTCCAAATTGTGTAGTGAGACCCTGTAACAACCAAATACATTTTAAAAAAAGAAAAATTCTCTTTAAAGTGGAAAGCATTAACTTGAAATCATGAATTTAAATGGCTTCCACTCTGAGTTAAACCTAAAAGTATGTGTAGAGTAATAGGAGTGTGAATGAACTTAAAATTTTTAGAATGAAATATCTGATCACCACAATCATAAAATGAAATTGAATAAAATTCACCCTCTATATTATAAGACAGTAAATGGTTAAATACATGAAAGTATTTGATTAAATAGAGGACAAATTTCTGTATGAAAACTAAAGGAAATGATTAATCAATTAGAGTATATATTTTGAAATTAAAAATGTGAACATACAAGGCATGATAGAAACTTACAGCAAGTGCACATATACAAATATTATAGTAAAAGATGTGCCACCACTAATTCTCCTTAAAATACCCCTCCTCACTTCAAATATATTATTCTCTTTTTATTGTCACTTTTGAAAACAGTTCCTGAAGTCCACTTTCTTGATTGTCATTCAGATGTCTTGAATAGGTATGTACTGAACTGATTCAAAATCTATACCTTCATGGTCATTTTGATTTTGAGGAAGAGTAATGATTTGCACAGTGCCAGGTTCAATGACTAATGTAGATGAGGCTTCACTAATTTTCATGAGTCTGGCTTTCCATTGGATGACATTCAGCAGCAACATTAACCATGTTTTTTACTTTATACATACACTCACAAAAGACTTCTAGACCTGTTTCAAAAACTGGAAAGAATAATTCATTAGATATGTTCAAATAGAGGAGGAGTATTTTATTGGGAGTAATAACAATATGTATTTTCCTACAACAACTTGTTTTATTAAAATGCTTTCTGTAAATTTTGATCATACTGTAAAATCACAGATTTACAGAAAATTTATAGGAATAGAAAGTATTCACTTATATCTTTCATTCAGAATTCTCAAATGTTAACATTGTACAACTTTATATGAGTTCATGCCTTCTTTCTTTGTTCATTTGTTTTACTTCTTTATTTCATATATTTGGAACTTTAAATTATCTCCCTCATGCAGGATGTATTTGCTACTTTGTTCAATCCTAGAAGGAAAACTAGTTTCAGAATCAGTAACTAATCAGTAATGTATTAGTCTGATTTTAGACCTGATTTATTCACTCACTCATTCTTATACATATTTGTGATACAACATAATTCCAAAGTGGTGACATTTTTTACTTGTTTGAATTTTTGGGACAGTTTTAGTATGCCATTCAGGCATACCTTGAATTCATTTTGCATCCAAGACTGGCCTCAAACTCATGGTAATCCTCCTGCTTCAGTTTCCAGATTAGTGAAATTATAGGCATGTATTACTATGCCTGGGCAAAGTCATAACTTCAAGAAAAGATACTCAAAGAAGTGTCACCATCTTATTTCCCAAATTCACCATCTTTGTGTCCCTTGTTCACCTGTAAGTTATCAATCTATTTATTCAGCTTTAGATTTTATCTTTCTTATTTTCTTTTGCTGAACTAAGCATATCTATATATTTGCTTTCATTTTTGACCAGAATATAATATTTTTCCAACAGCTAACTTGATAAATGAAACTGATCATCTCAAGTCAGTCTTAAATTTTCTTTTCATTCTCTCTTTTTTCCCCCATTTATGTATTTGGTACAGGGTTGCACTACGCAGCTCATACTTGTACTGATCCTCCTGTTTTCAGTGTCCCCAGTGCTGGGATTACAATCATGTGTTGTCACGCCCAGACTCGTTGGCTGACTCAGCGCAGGGCTGCTGTGGCATACAGGACCATGGATCCAACCCAGGTCCCTGTGCTTGCCAAAGCAGGTGCTTAATCCACTGAGGTATTTCACTTGTCCAGTCTTAAATTTTCTGGTATTATGATAAAAATAGAAAATTACATTGATTGAAGAGTAGATTTTACAATTCAACTTATTTTTCTATTAGATGTATCTTTTAATTTCTAAAAGTTTTTTATGTTTTAGGAACATTAACTTTTCTTTCTTCTTCTTTTTTTGTTTTTGCACTAGGAATTAAGCTCAGGACTTTGCTCTTGCAATGCAGGTGCTACTGAGCTATATCCTTGGCCCCTTCATTTATTATATGTTAGAAATATTTTCCTCCATTGATTTCTGTTGTGTTTACCTGAAGAGTATTTTTATTTTAAATTTTTTAAAAATGCAATTAATTTTATCAGTAATGTATGTGGAATTTGATTTGTAATTAAAAAGATATTCCCTGCACCAATGCTAAAAAGAAATTCACTCATGTTTTTTACTATTTTTTTACTTACTTAAACATAATAACACTTCAGTTTACAAATGCCTCTGTTTGAAAATAAAAGCATTGAGTAAAATTTTGCTTTCTTTAGCAAACTCCACACTGGGTGCTAAGCACGACCAGGGCCTTTCTCCCCACACAAACATCTCAGTCATCTTCCCCAAAATCGTAAAAATAATTACATTTGTAAATTAAGGCACCATTATATATATTCCACCTAAATTTTTATTTTTCTATACAGCTGATCCTCATGAATACATGGCTAATGTAGAGAAAGAGTATAATGTTATCATTTTTCTCCATGGATGAATTATGTATTGTTTCTTAACATATAGCCTTTCCATCACCTGATACACACATTAATCATTTTTAATAAGTTATGCTTCCTTAATATCTCTTTTTAGATTCTTTAACTTGTCTATAAGCTGATAGCATGTTTTGTTTTGTTTATATTTGGGACAAGGTCTACAGGGTCTCACTGAGTAGATTAGACTCGTAGTGATCCCCCTCTTTACAACTTCCCAAGTGCTGGGATTACAGACACATGCCACCACACCCAGTCTCAATCACTGTCTCAGCATGCCTCAGGGGTGGGGCTAGCATGGCAGGCCAGGGAATTGAACTCCTGGCCATTGTGTCTGTCTAAGCAGGTGCCTTAATCTGCTGAGCTGTTTGGCCAGCCCACCATGTGGTTTTAGTTGTACAGGCTTTCTAATATTTTAATGTCCAGTAATATTAGCCCTTCCCCCTCTTATGAAATAGAGGAACTTATTGAAATAGAAAAAAATGTTATATTTAAAAAAGTATGTATTAAATGATAAAATAAATTCAGAATTCCTGGAGAACTAGGGGCAAATTAATAAAGCATTTGAAAAACAAAAAAATCAAATATTAGAAATGAGAATCTATAAGTAGTTATTACATAAATAGAAACAATAAAAATCAGTGTTAAAAATCTATGTTAACATATAATGAGATCAGCATTCTTGTGATAACTTTAAATATGTTAACTCTTTCAACCCTAAGTAATACTTCAGGGAACAACTACTACTTTTCTGTATTACGGATGAGAAACTGACATACAAAAAAGCCCAGTAATTTATGATAGAAGAAAATTATTGTGTGTGAATGGTTTCAGTATCTGTCTACTTATCTGCTGTGTTTATTACTTTCTTGTTTGTGAACCACAATAGATCACAATTAAAAAGAGAGCAGGGGGCCAGAGAGATGACTCAGTAGAATAAGTGCTTCCTTGGCAAGCACAAGGACCTGAGGTCAATTCCCGGTTCAAAAAAAAAAATAATAATAATAATAATAATTAGAAAATAATGCATGGATAATTCAAGTCCAAAAGTATTATATTATCAAGACACATACATTTGGAGAATGACTTCTAGATTACATAGAAAATAGAGAAAACTTCAAAAAAGTGGGGTGGAGGTTTGTATGGATAAACTACACAAAGATACAATCATGACTGTTACCTATTATAAAATAACTAAAATGAGCATGTGGAACAGGAAGTTGTAATAAAATAATATTAAGAGATTAAAAAAGTCAAACTTACTGAAAATCTCTCAAATACTAGATAGATTTAGATGAACTTTGCTGTGTTATAAATGAAAAAAAAAAACAAAGACTTGTAAATTTTTTTCTGAATTAAAACTACTTCATATAAATAAAATTAGTTGGAATTTTAAACAATAATTGTAAAGGCTTAACATAATTTTCATGTAATTTAGAGTGACAAATGACTACAATCCAAAATTTTTTTATCTATCTCAGTTACCATCCAGATTTTATCTTTAATGAAAAAAATCCCCAAAGACATTTACATTGTTTTTACTGGGGCACAAGTAAATGAAGGAAAGAAACATAAAACAAAAATTGAAAACAAAAACAAAAATCTCAAGAATAAAGGCATAAAAAGTAATATAACTGATATTATACATTGAAATTATTCAAAAATCAACTACTTGATTAATGTTACTAAGTTTACTTATACTTATAACTTTACCTGGGTATTAATAAGCAAATGTAGTAACACTAACATAGTAAAATATTTAATAGGAACAAACAAAAATTAATTATTTTAAACATAGAAAAGAGAATTTCCATTCTGGTCTTGGTAAACGACATTGAAAATTCTGATCATAATTATTTAATACTTTTGAAATTTATGTCAAAATTATTTTGACTTCCTTCATTTTATAGTAATACCTTTTACTATGTCAACTACGAAAATTAGATTTTTTTTCTGTACACATATATAGTTTGGTACATTTAATAAATTACTATGGCTGTATGGCTGGATGAGAGTAATTATTTTATGTTAGAGGAGAACTGGAACTAGTGATTACAGATTAATATTAAAGGTTTACTATCAGAATAGAGACTGAATCACATAGTCTTAAAAGACACAGATTTTCTTTTTCAGAACTGGCCCTAGCGATTTTAGATCTGTCACTTAGGACTGATTATGCAACCATTCTAAATTTCAGTTCGTACTTGTGTAATTAGTCTAATAAAATTAATAATCTTTTAAGGTTTTATAATATTCAATTATAAAATGTCCAGTACATAACAAGGCAGGAACAAATCACAATAAATATTATTTTATCGATACCATTGTTGATTGTCTGCCTTAGTCTATTCTTCCAATACTTTAACTGAATACAAGAAGATCAGACAATTCACAAAGCAAAGAGATTTACCTGGCTCACAGTTGTGGATTCTAGGAAAAAACTTTCGCTGGATGGATCGAGGACATGTCACGCCGAGGCACAAGGGCAAGTCCGTGTGGGCAGGAGGGAACGTCCAGGGGCGAGGTTCTCTTCTATCACAGCTTGCTCTGGAGGTAACCAGCTCATTTCCAAGAGAACTGAATTAAATCCATTTCTTAATGTTAAACCGCCACGACACGATTCATCTTTTATTAGGCCTCATCTCCCAACACAATGCAAATTCGCATCCATGCTGGCGCACTGGATAATTACATCACTCTGCTAAAGATAGCTAATTAGTTATTGATGTAATCAGGATCAAACAAGCAAACAAATATATGTCATTACCTCAAATTCCATGCGTATTGAAAATTATTGCTTAATTTCAATTACTTAGTATTTGAAATAAACTGACTTGCATTGGTATGGAAAAAGTTAAGACCAAAGTGAACTTTATTATCCATCTCTGTAATTAAATTACAAATGGAGTGAAAAAAGTTTTATTAATTACCAAATAAGGTTACTTAAATGAAAGTCAATGAAGTTTTTCTGTCAATTTCGTTAAAGAAGTCTAAACAGGAGAACAATGAGTGGAAGCAATACAGAGAACTGTGGAACCTACTGGCTGGCTGGAGTGGTAGCATTCAAGCAGCTCTTCCTCAAAGTGCTTGATAGAAGTGTCTCGTGTCACTATTTCAAATCCTTCAGTAACTGGATTCCAGTAAATAAGAATAGGTTCCCGTTGGCAGAAACTTCTTGTTGCTTTTGTAATGTCTAGTCTTTACAAAGTAAATCCATTCCAATTTTATTGTGAAGAGCCATGTAGCTAAATGATAATTTTCCAGATTAATAGTAAAATAGACCTTAAATTATTGGGTGGGAGTTCAAGGAAGTAGTATTTAGACAAGATGCTGCCAAACTAGCATATGCACTATTTTTACACTTTTCCTTATCAACCCTGCTCAAAATTCAAACAGGATCTCTGGAAATCAGCAGATTTTTAACACTCCAATGTTACAGTGAGAACAAACTTCTGGAGGATAGAATGCAGAGCACAAAGGCAGTGGGAGGCTGTGTGCCTGGTGTGCCTGTATGGTCACTGTGCAACCCAGAGTTGCCTACTTCTTGTTTTAGAATGAAGAATGAAACATTCATCTTGTTCAAGCTTTGGCTACTTAGGAGCCACATTCCTAGAGATATTTCTTATGCTTCCAAGATCTAAGGGGTGGCTTTGGAAGACAAGAAGGAAGATGGTCTGTTAAAATGCACTGTGTCTTACTGCTATAACACTCTAAGCACATTATCACTTTCTCCTTCTCTTTATTGCAAATTCTACCCTAATATATGAATTCTGCTTATCCCATCTCCGTAGTTAGAATATATAACCCACCGTACTGTGAAAATGAAATAACGATACAATTATATGTGGAAGTACTTGAGAAAAATAAAGTTCATCTGAAATTGTGTCACTAAATAATTGGTTGTGGTTATGGCCAGGATCACTGTAAGGAACATAAAATCAGACTGAGAAATAATCTTGTTTTATTCCTCCTTCACCCTAAAACAATGTTTATCTGAGTTTAGAATCTAACACATAATGCTTGATTAAAATTCTATTTACAATGTTTTGGGAAAATAGAAACGAGAGGGAAGATGCATTTTTTGTTTGTGTGTGTACAAGGTGTGCAGGTCCTGACTACTAGATGGCACTCCTAGTGATCCTCCTGCTTTCAGCCTCCCAAGTTCTGGGATTACAGGCACACGCCACCACTCCCAGTCTCAGTCACTGTCTCAGTGGACCTCAAGGGCAGGGCTGGTCTGACATAATGGAGGTTGAACCCCAGCCACTGTGCTCTGCCAGAGCAGACACTCTAGTCCTCTGAGCTATCTGGCTGGCCCTAGAGACAAAGAGGGAAAGAGAAAGAATGCATTTGAATGTTTCCTACAGGACAGTGTTAGTTACTTTTTTGAAACCATGACAAATACCTGAGATAATCATTTTGTAAAGAGAAAAGATATATTTTGCTTCACACTTTTGGAGAATCCAGTTTGATTGTCTGTCATACAATTCATTAATTCACTTCTCATAATTCTATGAAATATCCATTATGATTCTAGAGATGAGGTGATCGGAATCAGACAATTCAACAACTTTTGAAGACCAGTTACATAAGTAATGGACATATGACTTGACTGTAATTCTTTTGATTAGAGTAGAAAGAATGATTTGCTTATGATAAGCTTTTTATAAATGTTAATTATTAACACGACAAATGTAGACTTATTTTCCTTTTTTTTTCCACCTTTCACTCATTGACTCACTGCTGAAACAACATGTCCACAGTTGCCTGTAACGATTTTTTTCTGTTTCCAATTACTATAGCAAAACTAAATGGTAGTTTAGATAGTTAAACAACAATGGATTTAGAGAGATAAATCTACCAGACCTTTCAAAGGCTTCACATTAGAAATTTCTAGCTGCCTGGCCACTTTATATCTGCATCTTAAGTATCCATAAACAAGAAATGCAAGTTGGGTAACTTAGAAGAGTAAATATTTATTGTCTCATCTCACAATTCTGCATGCAAGAAGTACAAAAGTTCTGTATGCATTGCTCAGAGCCATTACAATATATTAGAAATAGTTATATTGTCATCCAAAGTGGTTCTACCACGTTGTAGTCGCAACAGCTCTACATCTTTTCCAGAATTTGGATTGACAGGGTTTTAGATTTTTGCCATTCTATTATGTATGTAGTTGTATCACATTGTTTAAATTTGTGATCCCCTAATGAAATATGACTATGAACAACTTCTTATATCTTATTTGTTATATGTGTATGTTTTTGGTGAGGTAACTCTTCAACTATTTTGTTTGTTTTTAAACTGGTTTGCATGTGTTCTTTTTTGAACTTTCAGATTTTTTATTCTTTGAATACTAATTATTTTATACTAATGTTTTAAAAACTAATTTTTTATACTTTGAATACTACTTATTTTATTGTTATTTGTAGTTTTTTTTAAATTTTCATTTATTTGTGTGTGTGTGTATGTGTGTGTATGTGTGTGTGTGGCCACCTCAGCCCACCAGGGAGCGGCCCTGGCTGGCATGTGGTGCTGGGGGATTGAACCGAGGTCCCTTTGCTTTGCTAAGGTCATTCTATGTGGGTGCTTTCGACCACTGAGCCATCTCACCAGCCCCTGTAGTTTTGTTTTTAAAAACATTATAATTTTTTTCTTGAAATCATGTAAAATATCAAACATCTTAGACATAACATGGAACAGGTATTTTCCATCAAGCACCGATATGTTAAACTTTAAATTTCTACAGAATGTGAAGAAAAAAAGAAAACTATTTAAAAAATAGAAATAAATAATTACATATTTTTATGCAGAAATTAAGAAATCTAACAATATACAATGTTGAAGAATGACAGTCCTGTGATTTTTTTTTGTCTCTTGGTTTCATTTATTACCTTTTTAAAAAACAAACATTTACTTGAGAGACAGTATAGCAGTAATTGATATGACATTAGAAGCTGTACGTATTTAGAAGACCAGAATGACCAACATTCTTAGTGTGACCCTTCTATTACACATTGCTATCTTCAGTACAGTTGCTTAGCTCACAGGTATCAGTATATAGTCAGGTTGAGAATCCTACCAATTAACTGCTAGTTTCAAAAACCTGCTAATGATTCTCAGGATCATTACCTTAACCATCTTGAGCATATAAATGTATGGTTTGTCCCTGTCATGTTTCCTAGTTTTTCTCTATGCCCTATCTTCATTATTTAATTCTCACTTTCCATTTAAATGTGTTATAACTTTCTATTTTCATTTCTTCTTTTGAGTTCGTACACAGATAGTGAGGTTAAGCTCAACAGCCAATGTTATAGGGTAATAAAATCATTAAGCTTCTCTTCTGGAGGGTTAACAACTCAAGTTTGCAGATTAAAAATTAGAGAAAAAGAAGGACTACAAGGATAGTCAGCATTTTGGCCCTAGCCATTCAAGGTCAGTGAGGACTCAGGACATAAGAGAACCTATACTGTAACATCCTATAACTCAGGGGCGTCCCAAATTTTCTGTTCAAGGAGATTATGGGGCCACAGAGGAAAGTGATCGATGATGTATAGTGCACCTAAAGAGAGTCACCTAGAGAGAAAACATTCTCTCAGGCTCTCACAGAGAGTGAACTGGTCAAGCAATGGCCATGACTCATCCACATGGGTGGCATGGACAAGAGATCTACAAACTGCAGTACAGGGGTTCAGGGTAAATCCTGAGGGGATTTGATTTACCTTATCAGATACAAAAGTTACATTTCTTGTTATATAGCTCTTGCTTTATCTTGGTCTTAACCATCCAGCAGAAAAATATAAAAACAAGGTACATAAAGTAAAGCCATATTGATATGCTGAGCTGTAAAAGGCTCAGGTCAGCAACTTCTGACCTTGCTAGTGCTATGGATAGCCCACTACTATTATGGATTACTGGACTATATTGGATTACTTTGCTGAATTCATGCACCTACAATATATGAATGACAATGGAACACCCATCTCTGACAAAAGTAAACAAAAAAGGGGGATATTACTAAATGACCATTTTGTAGATATATATATATATATAATATATATAATATATATTATATATGCATATTATATATATATAATAGGATAGATATACAGCTACTTTCTCTTAATTCAGTGAGAAGAAAGATTTGTACTAATAATGTTTGGACAGGATATCATGTCTGTATCTTGTACTATGAATACTGCAAAGACAACAATATGCAATGTATTAATTATTGTAACTGTCCTATTAACTCATTTTGAAACTGTCTCATTGCTATTTGTCTCTCAATAAAATAAATAAAAAAGAAATTATGTAATATAATTTTAGTTTGTCATTAACAATCACTCATAGTCTATTCAGTGGTATGAAAATTGTGTTTTACCTGTTACATTATTGTATGTATGCAAATCAGTTTAAAAAATAAGTACAACTTGGAGGTTTTTAAAATTCTTTTTTTTTTAAACTTCTATAAGTTTAGAACTTGTGAAATTGGTTCTATATGTATTCAAATAACAGTTGATATTAAAATAATAAATATGAAATAATATTGAAATTTAAAATGTATCAAATGTTTTGTAATAATGAATATAAAATATCAATGAAAATAAAAGACAAGTATTTGTGTAATCAAAAGATGTAGATTTGATAATCTTCACATGTCCTTTTCCCCAATTACTATTTGCTCGCCCAAACTTTATCAGTGTTTTCAGTGGATTATATTCAATAAGCATCATTTTAATCCTTCTCTTGCTCCTCTTTGGAAGGCTCCAAGAGGTAACAAAAAGAATAAGTGTAAATGAGAGAGAACTTAATTTAGATCATCAGAGCTAACTGAAGTTTGATGATACTGGCAAAATCCTAGAACAGAGCATTAAACCAATTTATATATGGAAAAGAATATTACAAAATAAAAAGAAATATTTGAATCAACTACGATACTTAGAATAATAACTAAAACCACTAAGTAATCTCCATTCAAGCGCTAGGGCATGAAAATAACAGTTCTTTCTATTATTATTGTCGAGGACTCATAAAATATATATTTTGTTATTACTTGAAAAAGGTGAAAATCTCCTGATAATACTTTAGTAATGAATAAATGTAGCCTGCCCCTATGGAATTAAAATAAAATGAGAAAGTTTGTAAGAATGGATCTCTTGAGTCTTAACTGTAGAAACTAAATTCATTTACTGAGCTGCAATAAACTTACTAGAATAAGCAAAGCAATTTGAAAAGCAGAATAAAATAATGTACAGACATAAAAGTCAAAAGGACACAGAAATTCTCTGGGTTTTGAAACAAATTTCCTACACATTTTG
Source organism: Octodon degus (assembly GCF_000260255.1). Taxonomy (NCBI): domain Eukaryota; kingdom Metazoa; phylum Chordata; class Mammalia; order Rodentia; family Octodontidae; genus Octodon; species Octodon degus. Next base: position 615,342 of record NW_004524943.1, on the reverse strand, counting down.
TCAATTGATGGGTACAAAGAAATCTATTTGAAGAAATCTGCTCACTTGTTTGTGTTGGTGGCCAAATTCTATGAAGAGAGTTAGCACCAGTGCTAGGCAAGCCGTGAATCTGATAATTAAAAATGACTGCAGTGATCTTGTGCAAATACATTGTCATGCACGCTGGAATTCTTTTTCTTAAATTGTTTTCAAAAGATTTTTAAAAAACAGTAAAAAAATTAGAAGCTATTCAAAATTTCACTAAATACGATAATAGGAAATCAACAATTGATGTTATATTGTATATTGTTGTCTTCAAGTTAGATGTATAGATTACCAGATATAAGAAAGCAGAATTGGTCCAAAAATATAAAAAATTAAAATGGAGAGAAACAAATTGAGGTAGTAACTGCTCCTTCACTAAACCACCAGAAATCAGCAGTATTGTACAGTGCTCAAACTATCCTGTGTATATACATCCATATTTCTTTTTGACTGTCTTCTTTCTTTTTCTTTCTCTTTCACTCCCTCTCTCCCTCTCTCCCTCTCTCCCTCTCTCCCTCTCTCCCTC
>NW_004524943.1:612588-614062 GCF_000260255.1 Octodon degus | reverse complement strand
AAATAGTATTAGACTGATAGGTGCAAAAGAAAAAAGCAGGAGTTAAAGGATATAAAAGATTATTTGCAAAAGTAAGAGCAGAAAATTTCCCAATAATGGTATTAGAATCTGACATACCAATAAATGAGGCAAATAGAATGCCAATTAGTCATAACCCAAATAAACCTACATCCAGACATATAATAATCAAGATCACAGAAATTCATCACATGATCAGAACATAAAAATCTGTTGCAGAAAAGAGATAGATCACCTATAAAGGAAAGCTCATTAGAATCACAGTTGAGGGCTAGGGAGATGGCGCAATGGAATAAGTGCCTCCCCGGCAAGCGCAAGTGCTTGAATTCAATCCCCAGTTTCATTAAAAAAAAAAAAAAAATCACAGTTGAAGCTGGGGATTTAGCTCAGATGTAGAGTGCTTCCCTAGGATGTGCAAGCCCCTGGGTTCAGTCCCCAGTACTGAAAACAGAAACAAAGGACCTAAGAACAATCTTCTTTCAGGAGGTGTTCAAGGTTTCTGATTAGAATCACAGCTGACTACAAACCCTCAATTAAGGAAGAAATTGAGCCAAATATTTCGAGTTCTGAAAGAAAAAACTTCCAACCCAGATTGATGGGTTGGAATATCAGAAGAAACCAACAGCCAGAGCATATAATTCAACAGAAGGGGAAAGGCAGGAAATCAATAACAGGAAAATAACATAATAAAGATAAAACTGTCCTACCAATTTGATTTGAAACTGTCTCATTGCTATTTGTTTATTAATAAAACTATGGAAAAGAAAAAAAAAGATAAACCATTACACATCAGTAATAACCATTTATGTAAATGGCTTAAATTCACCAATCCAAAGAAACAAGTTCGAAGAATGAATAAAAAAATAAGATCTAACAACATGTTGTATAAAAGAATCACATTTAATTATAAAAGAGACTCATACATTGAAGTCAAATTATAAAAAGCAATCTTCAAGGAAGTTGATAAATCCCTAGCCAACGTTACCAAAAAAGGAAAGAAAAAATCTCAAATTTATACAGTAAGGAATGAAAAGGGTGAATTACTACAGAGACTGTGGAAATTCAGAAGATCATCAATACCTACTTCCAAAGTCTCTACTAGCATGGGACAAAAAATACAGAAGAACTGGACTGATTTCTAGAAAGGTATGAAGTACCAAAGCTGAATCAAGAAACATAAATATTGGTGGAGATGGCATGATGGTGCATACCTGTAATCCCGGTTCTGGGGAGGCTAAAACAGCAGGATCACTATGAGTCCAAGCTGCAAAGCAAGTCTCAGTATAGAATGAAAGAAGGAAGGAAGGAAGGAAAGAAGGAAGGAGGGAATGAATGAAGGAATAAATAAATGACATAAATATGCTGAATATCCAAATGTCAATTAATGATATTTAAAGCACAATTAGAAGATTCATAGTGGAATTATACAAGATATTTAGAGAAGAATTAAAGTCAA
>NW_004524943.1:608494-612488 GCF_000260255.1 Octodon degus | reverse complement strand
TTCCTTCCTTCCTTCCTTCTCCTCATCCCTGTTCCTTCACTTTGAACAGTATTATATTTCCCTTTGACAGTATTGGTTAAACAATAGAGACCATACTCAAGTAGAGACCATACTCAGAAGTGAAATAAATCAGATCCTCATATGTAAATATCATATTGCCTCCCTAGTATAAGAACCTGAAAGAGTAAATAAAATTTGAAAGAATAATAGATACACTTTGTAACTCTTACTGAGTGAAATTTACATGTGTATTACAAATGCACATCATATACATTATATGTCTTTACATTATAGATTAATATATAGATATAATCCTTATTGAAATATATGTATATCCAGAATAAAATGAATTATCAACTTGATATTCTATTTTATTCATGAGTCTAACACATGTAAAGACTGTGGAGTGACAGATTTCAGAACTGAGACCACAGAATAAAATAACCAATCTGTACAATTTGTGTTATGGTTTTTGTCTAGTTGTCTGTCCATAGCCTCATCCAATCACTGGGGCAGCTTCTGGAGTTTGTGATTAATTCATGATCCAACGTTGGGATTATGAGTGTGAGTGCTACCTACACCTTCCCGGGGGTGAGAAATCTGCACTGCAATGTAAGGAGAGGAAAGAGCCAGCCACTGCTACTCCCGTTGACTTTTTGCTGTGTTTTTTCTTCTTTTTCTTTCTTTTTTTTTTTTTTTTTTTTACCACAATGAACAGCTTCCCTCGGCCATGTGCCACTCTGACTTAGAGCCAAATGAGTACAGCCTGAAACCTCCACTAACTGTGAGCTAAGTAAACCTTTCCTTTTTAATTTTGGGTGTTGGGTTTTTTGTTTCAGCAACAAGAGAAGAGCAACTAAGACAACGTGGAACTCATGTAAGATTATTCAAACATTACTTTTAATTTCTTCTTCACCATGGTGGGAAAAAGAAATAAAGGTACTTATAGGAGAGGAAATTAAAATAATAGATACACCATATAAAAAACCTTATTTTAAAAAGTGACCCAACTGTATCTGCAATACCAATATTATGAATTTTTCATACCTGTAATAGTGAGAGAAATGTTTGCAGTGAAATAGCATCCACATAGGAACCCACACTGGAACCACTTTAGTTGCAGGACCTCATAGAAACACAAAGAATTTTCCAGAAGTCGAACTCAAATATATAGATGTTAAAAGTCTGACTTTGCAGGTAAATAATCAAAAGCACCTAAGATGGTACAGATCGCCTATTCTTTAACAGATAAGGAAATACTGATGCTTGTACAAATGAAAGATCAAATCACATTTTCAATAAGAGTGTCTGCAGTGTGAATTTTTACAGTTTCATTTTCCTTGTATCATGTTGTTTATAGAATTGTTAAAAAATTATGAACCAAGTAGTCTTACTATGTAACCATTTTCATTACTTTTCTTCCAAACTTACTGAGTTTTCTAATTATAATAAGTTTGATAAGCTTATGTGTTGTTTCAGTGCCTTAAGACTTCAGTACAGCATACTAAATAGAAAAGAATTGTAACAACACCCTTTGAATTTAATAGGTAGGAAAAGGTTTTTGCAAAGTGCCTACAATTTTTCATGAAAATCATGATGATCTGCACAATACCCCCTGCCTCAACTCTTCATAATATGCTTCTTAAATCCACTGAGATTACTGAATTTGTGTTACTTGTTTGTAAGTCACTACTACGTTTCTAAACCATGGGCCTTAAGAAGCTTAAGAGCAATTGTCTTGTGGAGTATTTAGTTCAAATCTTACATTAAAATTATCTGCTTGGTCCTCAGTCTCTATCCTGTATTGTGATTCTGGGGTACTTCATTGTTATGTTTATGTTTATTGTAACTGAAAGTCAATCTAATGTTCTAACAACTATAGCACTGTTTTGTCCTCTTGCAGTTGTTTATGAGGAATGGATCACATTCTCAAACCTTGGGCTAGTAACCTGAATATTGCTATTTACCAAGTCAGTATTTTATGTCTACATTAATTCATTTTAAAATTTCTAAATATGATTTTTCTTCATATTTCTCTGTCTTAACCTCAGAATCCCTACAGACTCTTATCTGGGATTCTCTCATAAAATAAATCGTATGTTAGAACCCTCCTCAAATTATGTTGGTGAAATTATCATAAATTCTGACATATTTTGTTGCCTTAGAACTTATCCTGCCCACGGAGGCTAGTGTCAAGTTTTTAAGAATCTGCTTGAATCTATATGGTGGTAATATCTTTCAATCAGAACAATAACTTGGGTCTAAGTTAAAGTTATTAATTTATTCCCAGACAGATTTCTATACAATTGCTGGGTATTCCAGTAAAAATGCACAATTATGTAACAAATTCCTCAATATGAAGTCTGAAGAAGCCAATGATTTATTAAGAAGCATTGTAAGTCAAGCTCCAGAACATATATCTCTGAAATAGGTACCATCCTTGCCACAATTCTGCTATTGCTTGGGTCAAACTGAAACTCAGCTTTATTGCCTTCATGTTAACTTGGCAGGCACCTTGAGATTTTATAATCAGCTCTAGGATTCTGCCTCCTCCACTTTGAAAAGTAGGTACTGATTAAGCTTTGCTGTTCCTATCTAAATCTAGAAGGTCATTCCCCACATTATCTTGATGGCTAGACTTTAAAATGTCTTATAAAAGTCTCTTAAGTCTAGAAATACCTGTGTATCAATATAAATGAAGGACTCTTTCAAATTTCCTGTTGCACAGTTTTGAAACTATTACTCCACATAGTGGACTTTACATCATTCTTAAATAGTTATACCCTACGGTTTTGCCTCAGGGTAGGGATATGTAAGGAGGAGGAAAGGAGTTTCTGTATATCCTACACTTTTCTCTTGATTTTTTCTCCTAATGTCTTTATTATGCACCATTTTAATATTGCCCCAAAGTTATTGTGATAAAGAACCTAAAAAATCATTGTATCCTGTGCTATAATAGTTGATTTTCAGTGATAGAGACCAGAAATGAGTCTTAGATGAAAAGCTTCATTCTACCTAAGGAGTTATATATATCATCATTACTGAAGGAATAAGCAGATGACACCTATAAGCATTCCAGGAAGTTGTTACATTATAAGTGTATGAATATTCTTTTTAGATTTATATAGCCTAAGCTTTTGCCAAATATCCAGAAGAAAGTAATTACTATAGTTTCTTTTGGTCTCAAGCCCAAAACAAAATGTAGCATCAATATCATTGAGTATGACTAAGAATAAGATTTTACAGCATTATAAAACATTAAGACTTAGATGCTATCAACAAGATATCTATCTGTGTTCTTCCAAATCAATAACAATTTAGTACCATTGATGAATAAAAGTGAAATTTTCAAAGCATTGAGAGACTGAAAAACTGTGATGGAATCTAAGACTAAGAAGGGATATTTTGAGAAATATACTCACTGTCTCTATGAATGTAAATTGACAATGTTTTCCAATGAAATACATAAAAGAAGTAAAAAGAATATAAAAGCAAACTAATGCCAAAGTAGTAGCAATTTGAAATTAGGAAATAAAAAATCAGAAAAGAAATAAATGAAAAGAGAGACTAGAATAATAATTGACAATGCCAACAAAATAATGTTAGCTAACTAAAACTAAAAATAAGAATGACAAATCTTTATCTAGATCAACTTAAAAAAAGAGAAAGATAAAAAAGGAGGAAGACAGAAGTGGTGTATACTGGTAATCTTAGCACTCTTTGATATCTGAGGCAAGAAGTTTAGTTACTTAGAAAGATCCTGTTTCAAAGATTCTAAAACAAGGAATGAAAATATTCTGGGATATAAGTTAATATTTAGCCAAGTAGGAGAAGGAAGAAGACCAGGGCATGGTGCTAAAGTGGAGATATTACATCTGACCAACCAAAAGACAGCTGAGATGAAAAGCTAAATTTTTAGGGAAATCCATGGTATCAAGGTAGAATAGTGTAGAAAGAGGAAATCTACACAGATCTTCAAAGAGTAAGTTACTTG
>NW_004524943.1:597379-599439 GCF_000260255.1 Octodon degus | reverse complement strand
AAATAAATGTTCAGAAATTTGGAAGAGATCATCTTCACCTCAATCTGGTAAAAGCATCTATGAAAAAGAAAAAAACCCTGCCAACTTCATATTAAGTGGTCAAAATCTGAAAGCTTTCATTTTAAAGTCAGGAACAAGGCAAAGATACCCACTATCTCCACTTCTTTTCAATGTAGTTCTGAGAACATTAGCCAGATCAATTAGACAATACAGAAAAATAAAGGAATAAGAGTAAGAAACAAAGAAGGGAAATTATAATTATTTTCAGATGATTTGACAAATTACATAGAAAACCACTTAAACTCCATCAGAACATTTCTAGAATTAGTAAACAAACTCAGAAGTGTACCTGAAATCAAAGTCAACACTCAAAAATCAATAGCATTCCTGTACACAAATACTAAACTTACGGAGAGAATCTAGGGTAATCATACCCTTCACAATAATTTCAAAAAATATAAATACTTATGAATCCATCTAACAAAGTAAGCAAAAGATTTATACCTTGAATATTACAGTACTTTGAAAAAGAAGATAAAAGAGAATATCAGAAAATACAAAGATATCCCTCGCTCATGGATAGGGAAGAGCCAAGATGTGAAAATACCCATAGTCCCAAAACTGTTAAACATATTAAAATCAATTCCAATCAAAATGCCATTAGCATATTTCACAGATCTAAAGAAAAAATCATAAAATTTATTGGTAACCAAAGAAACCTAGAATAGCAAAAGCAATCATGAGCAACAAAGGTGAGAGAAGAGGCATCACAATCCATGATCTGAAACTATACTACAAAGCTACTGTGATTAAAATGAGCATGATATTGCAAAAAAAAATACAGATCTGAGAAGAATGGAACAGATTAAAAAGTATGGAGAGCACAACAAACACATGCACCTTCCTCATATTTGACAAAGTATCATAAGTATTCACTGTAAGAAAAATAAGCTCTTTAATAAATAGTGCTGGAAAAACCAGCCCTCTCCACACTGATGACTAAAACCAGATCCATGTCCATCACCATGCATGAAACTAAACTAAGAATGGATCAAAAATATGAATATTGAAACAATCAATCTACTGGAGGAGAATCTAGTTTGAAATCTTGAAGGCATAGGATTAGGTAGAGAGTTCATGAACAAAAACAAAATTGTATTGGAACTACTTCAAAGAATCAACCCCTGGGATCTCATCTTATTAAAAATTATTTGCATATCAAAAGAAATCACCAAGAGTAAAAAGAAAATCCCATGAATTGGGGAAAAATGTAGTTAACTGTCCTTTAACCACAGCACTTCTATCTAGAGTATATTAAGAATTAAAAAAAATATATATCAGGGCCAGTAAGATAGCTCAGTAGAATAAGCACTTCCCTAGCAAGCACACGGCCTGAGTTCAATCCCTGGTTCCACCAAAAATTAAATAAATAAATAAATAAATAAATAAATAAATAATCAGGCTCCCCAAATTCAAAGACTCAATCCAAAATTGAGCATCTGAGATGAATACACTTCTCAGATGAAGAAATACAAATGGAAAATAAATATATGAGAAAATGTGCAACATCATTGGCTACTCAAATTTTTAAATTAAAACAACACTGAGATTTCATCTCCCTCCAGAAAGAATGGCTACCATCAAGGAATCAGAAAATAAAAAATCCTTATGGGGATATGGAGAAAAAGGAACCCATCTCCACTGTTGGTGGGAGTGTAGCAGTCACTGGTACAGCCACTATGGAAATCAGTGTGGAAATTTTTCAGGGAACTAAGACTGGAGGTCCCAGTCAACCCAGCTATTCCCATTGTGGGTATTTTTCCAGAAGAACTGACACCATCATACCACAGAAATATGTGTGCACCCATGTGTATAGCACCACTATTTGTCATAGCTAAATCTTGGAAGGATCCAAAATCTCCCTCAACTGAGGAACTGATAAAAAGAAAAAAATCATGGTATTTTTCCACAATGTACTATTTATCTGTAATGAAGGACAAACTGAAGGGTTTTGTAGATAAATGGATGCAAGCAGAGACTATACTCATAAGTAAATCAGA
>NW_004524943.1:594697-597279 GCF_000260255.1 Octodon degus | reverse complement strand
CAGTAAAAATGCACAATTATGTAACAAATTCCTCAATATGAAGTCTGAAGAAGCCAATGATTTATTAAGAAGCATTGTAAGTCAAGCTCCAGAACATATATCTCTGAAATAGGTACCATCCTTGCCACAATTCTGCTATTGCTTGGGTCAAACTGAAACTCAGCTTTATTGCCTTCATGTTAACTTGGCAGGCACCTTGAGATTTTATAATCAGCTCTAGGATTCTGCCTCCTCCACTTTGAAAAGTAGGTACTGATTAAGCTTTGCTGTTCCTATCTAAATCTAGAAGGTCATTCCCCACATTATCTTGATGGCTAGACTTTAAAATGTCTTATAAAAGTCTCTTAAGTCTAGAAATACCTGTGTATCAATATAAATGAAGGACTCTTTCAAATTTCCTGTTGCACAGTTTTGAAACTATTACTCCACATAGTGGACTTTACATCATTCTTAAATAGTTATACCCTACGGTTTTGCCTCAGGGTAGGGATATGTAAGGAGGAGGAAAGGAGTTTCTGTATATCCTACACTTTTCTCTTGATTTTTTCTCCTAATGTCTTTATTATGCACCATTTTAATATTGCCCCAAAGTTATTGTGATAAAGAACCTAAAAAATCATTGTATCCTGTGCTATAATAGTTGATTTTCAGTGATAGAGACCAGAAATGAGTCTTAGATGAAAAGCTTCATTCTACCTAAGGAGTTATATATATCATCATTACTGAAGGAATAAGCAGATGACACCTATAAGCATTCCAGGAAGTTGTTACATTATAAGTGTATGAATATTCTTTTTAGATTTATATAGCCTAAGCTTTTGCCAAATATCCAGAAGAAAGTAATTACTATAGTTTCTTTTGGTCTCAAGCCCAAAACAAAATGTAGCATCAATATCATTGAGTATGACTAAGAATAAGATTTTACAGCATTATAAAACATTAAGACTTAGATGCTATCAACAAGATATCTATCTGTGTTCTTCCAAATCAATAACAATTTAGTACCATTGATGAATAAAAGTGAAATTTTCAAAGCATTGAGAGACTGAAAAACTGTGATGGAATCTAAGACTAAGAAGGGATATTTTGAGAAATATACTCACTGTCTCTATGAATGTAAATTGACAATGTTTTCCAATGAAATACATAAAAGAAGTAAAAAGAATATAAAAGCAAACTAATGCCAAAGTAGTAGCAATTTGAAATTAGGAAATAAAAAATCAGAAAAGAAATAAATGAAAAGAGAGACTAGAATAATAATTGACAATGCCAACAAAATAATGTTAGCTAACTAAAACTAAAAATAAGAATGACAAATCTTTATCTAGATCAACTTAAAAAAAGAGAAAGATAAAAAAGGAGGAAGACAGAAGTGGTGTATACTGGTAATCTTAGCACTCTTTGATATCTGAGGCAAGAAGTTTAGTTACTTAGAAAGATCCTGTTTCAAAGATTCTAAAACAAGGAATGAAAATATTCTGGGATATAAGTTAATATTTAGCCAAGTAGGAGAAGGAAGAAGACCAGGGCATGGTGCTAAAGTGGAGATATTACATCTGACCAACCAAAAGACAGCTGAGATGAAAAGCTAAATTTTTAGGGAAATCCATGGTATCAAGGTAGAATAGTGTAGAAAGAGGAAATCTACACAGATCTTCAAAGAGTAAGTTACTTGACTAAATAATTAAAAATATCTCCTAATAAGGAAAGGAAAGCAGTGTGATAGCCTCAGTGGTAAATTTTAATATCTTAAAACAATAACATCTCTAATCTTTCAACAAGCACTGGCGAAGAAAACACTTTCAAAAACATTTCCAAAAGCAACATTAGCGTATTTCCAGACAAAAATGGACCCCACAAAAAGCATTGAAGTCAATTACCCATAAATAAGCATAGATATAAAAATCCTCAATAAGATATTAGAAAGCCAAATTCAATATCATATTAAGAGGATTACAGCCTGCAATCAGGAAGGATTTATCTCTGGAATACCTAACTACATCAATGAATGTCAATGATCACTTTACCTGACTGAAGGATAAAATCATGTCACTATTTCAATTGGTGCAGAAAAATATTTTGACAGAACTCAACATTCTTTTAAAAAAAATCACCATCATTGTAGAGTTCAATCTGCCCACAGATTGGGTATCTGCCACATGAGTCAACATTTCAGAGGCCAGAGGTGAAGGTAGTAAATGAATTTCCTGAGAATCTTATAAACATTAATCCAGTGTTTTGTTTGTTTGTTTGCTTCCTTGCTTCCTTGCTTTTTAGAATACACAGCCATGAGATGCTGTGGGTTACACAAGGCGGGCCTTGCTTATGAGAGTATGGATGGAACTTTTTTCAAATATGCAGATGTGAGATAGAAGGAGGGAATGGCTAAGCCGTAAGAAATGCTAGGGAGATAGTACTGGTGCCTTGTTCTTAAGGACATGGGAAAGAAGGTTGGGAGAGAGAGGACTATGTGCTCTTTGGCTCCTTTCGACCCACAATGCGTGTCATTCCTACAAAAAGATATGGGTCAGGGATGCAGGCAATGCATGGTCACATTCATTCCAGAAAGAAGCGGTGATGGC
>NW_004524943.1:579856-584442 GCF_000260255.1 Octodon degus | reverse complement strand
ATACTATATTCATCTTGTCTCTTTTCCACCACCATGAACTGTCACCCCTCTGCCATGTGGCACTCTGACTCTTCTGACTTGAAGCCAGCTGTCTATGGAGTGAAACCATCACAAAATACAAGCTAAATAAAACTTTCCCCCTTTAGCTGGTTGTCAAGTATGTCATACCTTACTATGTGGTCTTTGAGAATGCATGTGGGAAGAATTCAGAAAGGATAAGAGATGATGGATGAATAAGTAGAGTTGGAACACCTTAGGATGCACTGTTTGATATTCTTGTCAGAGCTCAAATGACAAAAAGGCTTATAGAAGTCATGCTGGTAAAGACAAGGTTCTGGAGCTTTCTTCTGGGCATAACGGCGTTGGCTTTTGGACACAAGACAATGCTTGCTATGACTTAATAGAAAGCCTGTCTGCGTTTTGCTTCTGTCTAGAGACTATGCAAGAGACTAAGATTAATGGTGTGAGCCTAATTAATCTGGAAGAACAAATTTAAAGATTGTCTAGAATTGAGGTAGCAGAATGGCTACTGTTGGGGAATTTTAGCCAGATCTATGTTGACAAAATCAAGAACAAAGCATCCAAAAGAATGAATTCAAACAAGTGAGTTTGGGCAGAAAGGAAGCTCCAGTAATGCTGTGGCTTGTAAAGCTGGAGCACAGGAGGTCCTGATTTCTGAGAAGGAACAGTAAAATAGATAAATGACCTCAAGCACACCACAAGAAGTAGCAGGATTCTCCCCTTTGCCGTCTCAACATTGCAAAAGTGAAAGTCTTTGCTTTGAGAAGAAAGCTCCACAGCACCATGTTTTAGAACGGTGTTTTTCACTTCGATTTAGATTCATAGTTCTCAGATGTCCAGATATGTGACCTCGCCAACCAAAAGAGAGGGAAGCCTGCCTACTGTTCCAGCTATCAGTAGAACTTGGCATCACCACATGGCACTGGTTTTGTATGCGTGCAGAAGGCAAGAATTGTGACATTAGGAAGGCTTCCACCAAGATTTTAAAAAGTCTGAGAGACCAGGTTGTGTGCTCATAAGAGGAATGTGTGAAGCTGTGATTGTGAGGATAAAGGTGCAGTGGAGAGAACTGATATTTGGAGAAGCCAGGAATTTTGAGTGAGGAAAACTACAAGGAGGGAGCAGATCTGGTCCAAGAAAGAAGCACTGGGTATTACAGCCACCAGCAGTGACATAGGTGTGGAATTACCTAAGCCCTTTGAAGATTAGAACTTGTCATCCATGGCCAGCATGTTGCACACAGAGCTACAGGATTTAATGCTTGCCCTGCTGGATTTTGGAATACTTTGTTCCCATTTCTTTTTCTTTTTCTTGTTTTTATTTTTTAGTACAGGGTCTACAGGGTCTTACTATGTAGATTGGACTTGTAACCATCTGCCTGTGTTCAGCCTCCCATGAGCTGGAATTACAGGCACGTGCTACCACGTCTAGTCTGTAACTATCTCAGCAAGCCCCTAGAATGAGGCTGGCATGGCAGGATGGAGGATCAAACCCCTGGTCCTGCATCTGCCTAAGCAGGTACTTTAATCCACTGAGATATCTGGCCACCCCTTCCCATTTCTTTTTATCTCCCTGTCTGTGAAGTTTGAAATGGAAATGCCAACCTTGTACCATGAATGTTGCAAGTTTTTAACTTTTTCTTCATTTGTAGACTTCATTTGAAGTCTGTCATATTCTTCACTATGACAGGAACTCATAGTGAAGACTTTGCTTTAAATCTTTAGAGGAGACCTGGGACTTGGACTTTTTAGTACTGCTGAAACTCTGGGCCAGTTGATTATTGGCTGAAACTGCCACAAATGGTGAGCTATATAAACCTTTACTCCTCTAACGTTGGGTATCATGTATTTTGAGCAATGTGAAAAGTAACTGAGACACTTATAACCCATGGCAATGTCTTATTCCAACCTGTATAAAGGATCTTCACTAGGAACACCCAAAGGCCAATGGTGTAAGCTAGAATGCCTGTTCTGAGTTGAAGAATTTATGACAAGGATGTGGAGTTTGCCAGGAGGCAATGCTCAAGGCAACAAGCAAAGCTGCCTAAAAACAGCAGCCATCCCCAGCAACAGTGAGTATCTGACTCCTCTAATGGAGAGAACACCTGAGGCCACCTGAGGAAATCCAGCTGTGGCAAGCTTCTCCAGGAAAGCCAACAGCATGCAATCTTCCCTCCCTGTTCTTTTTATGCCATTTGGTGGCAACAATTCTCAGATGGATGATTTACACTGAATCACTTCAGCTGGGCTTTTCCACTCAAGTTGACCCTTCGTCCACACAATAAGTCACTCAAATATGCAGTGATAAAAAAGTATTCTGATTAAAACTCTAAATAACCCACCCCCCAAAAAGAAATGTTCAACAGGCAGTGTAAAAAGTTCTAAACACCACTGATCATCAGGAAAATACAACTTATAATTACGATGTGTATCCCCTCACCTTCGTTAGTTTAGGTGTTGTTTTAGTTGTTTTCTTTGTTGATGAGACATAATACCTGACTTCCATGATTGAAAAGAGTAAAGCTTTATTTGGGTTCATAGTCTGAAGGTTTTAGTTCATAGTTGGCTGATTCTGAGGAACAGCAGTAGAGCACAAGAAACTTGCTCACCAAATGGCACCAGGAAGCAGGAAAGACCAAGGTAAAAGGGAGTGAGATGCTCCCATCCAGGCTACTCCTTGGACACACTTCCCCGAGCAGGCTTCAATTCTTTTTTTTTAATATACATAATTTTATAAAAAACAAAATGCAACATCCTAAACAACCCAAAACTTACTATTGGTACTAGTTCCTGAAAATTTATTGTGCTACCATACACATGGAAGAAACCACTAAATATTTAGGAACATTCAACATCAAAAGCTTTAAAATCTAACTGTATGTAGTAACTCCTTAAAAAGCTACAATTTGAATTTTTTTAAAGTATTTTTTTCTACAAAGAATTTTATCAGCTATGCAAAAATCTGTACAGCTTTTATACTGATGCTAATGTTGAGCTGCACTTGAATTTACATTCTTAGCAAAACAAATGCCTGAGCCCACATACACTCCACATGCCTACAAAACAGCCACTTATTCTTCATCTTCTTCCTCCTCTTCCTCTTCATCCTCCTCCTCCTCATCTTCTGGTTCATTCTTCTTCTTGGAGCCCATTGGCTTATCAGGGCCCTTCTTTCCTGCTTCACTTTTCCCTTGGCACGGGAATCAGCAATATTCCTTTCGTATTTTTCCTTTAGCTTAGCCACTTTTTGTTCATATAGTTGTTTATCTTTGGCTGACTGCTCAGACCACAGTTCACCCAAGTTTTTTGCAGTATCTCCAGTGGACAGGCCTGGGCGATGTTCAGAGAAAAACAGGAAAAAGGCAGATGGTGGTCTTTTAGGAGCATTCTGATCTTCCTTCTTTCGTCTTTCATCACCAGCTTTGGGAGGAACGGAATTTTTCATCTCCCTGTCTTAGCGAGCTTTATCACTCTTCGCCAGATCTTCAAACTTCGACTTTTCCTTGGCAGACATGGTCTTTCATCTCTCCAAGCACTTCTTGGAGAACTCAGCAAAGTTGATCGAGGAGTTGGGTGCTTCTTCTAGCGCTCCTCGTGGCAGGTCTGCACGAAGTAGGCCTACTAGGACATCTTGCCCCACTGCTTGTTGGGGTCACCTTTGCCCAGGGCGACGAGGCCCGGTGTAGCTTTTCCTTAGTGTCTCACGGAACCGCCGAGTGTGACTGAGACGCCTCTTGCCTAGGGCTCCCGCTAGAACTCCAGGCTTCAACTGTTAACATGATATTTAGCTAAAAGCATCACCTTAGTATAATCAAATCGCCTCTCAAAAGTCCCACCTGTGAGTGCCTGAGGCTTCAGGGGAACATCTAGTTATAAACAATAACAGGTATTAATGCTATAGGAAGTGTTAAAATTATAGTTGGAACTATGGAGTATAGGAAATCCATACATACTGTGGGGGGAATACGTATTATTATATATGTTTGACAAGCAGTGTGCAAGTTGTCCCAAAACTTCAAAATAGAACTACCCTCTTATTCTACTGTTTTACTTCTGAATATCCAAAATAAATACTGTTTACTTCCAACAGTAATGGGGTTTGATAATATAAATTGATGTTTTTCTCAGGAAACTGCCCTCATATTTATTGTAGCACTATTTGAAACATCCATGATATAAAATTTTAATTGTTCATTGATGGGTCAATGGAGAAAGACAAAGAAAACATTATGAACATATACACAATCAAATGTTATTATCACTCAGCCGTTTTACAAGAAGGGAATTATACCACTTATAGAAGTAAATATGAATCTAGAGTACATCCTATTAAGTGAAGTAGACCAGATTCAGAAAGATAAGGGCTAAAGGCTCCAACTTATTTTGGGAATCCACAAAAGTCATTCTGATAGAAGCAGAGAAGAAAAGTTATTGCTAATGACTAGTAGGTGGAAAGAGCATGAAGTTATTGCTCAAGGGATATGATATTATGATATTCCAATTACAAGATGAAATAATTCTAGAGAAATAACATATAGCATGGTGATTATAATTAATAATAATAAT
>NW_004524943.1:577619-579635 GCF_000260255.1 Octodon degus | reverse complement strand
ACAAACTTTAAACTTATTTTACTAAGTTTAGGAAATTCATTCCTGGAAGTGTCATTATTTTATTCCATGAACAATTGAAAATTAGTAATGAAGGAAGAAACAAATGCAATCTGCCGGCCATAGTGTGAAGCACTATACAATTGGAGCACTCCAAACAGGTATATTTCCAGTCTCATTTGCCCTCCCATTAGTCAGAACTGTGGGAATTGGTCAAGGAAAAGTAGCTATTGTTAATAGGTCTTAAGTTGGTGGATTTAGTAAGTTGATGGGCCTTAATATCAATGAATATTGTAGATTTGTCAAAGAAACATTCTAAGACTCTCTTCATTCAGTTATCTGGTATTATTTCTATGAGGTTTTAATGTATTTACTTTGGACAATAATGAGTTTTTAAAATAGAAAACATTCAGTTGCGTATCAATGTCTGCATAAAATATCATCATTTATATTGATGAAAGAAACTGAATAAACCTTAAGTTGTACTTAGTGTTGGCTTTAGAAATCTATAACAGGAAAGGTCTAAAATAATGCTTATCATCTTCATCTCGATACTCACCCACAAATATTCTATGTGTTCACCTAGGAAGCTATTCAAGTATCAGTTATTTGAGTAGCTGTTACAAGTTTCCAGCTGGTAAAACAGCAGCCCTCAATAGACAGATGTCTTGTATTTCTCATCAAGGAATAATGATCTTAATATGTGCCTCACGGCTGCCTGTCATGGAGCAAGTTGACTCTTGGCTGGATCTTCCCAGGTCCATCTGCTGGGCTGGCTACTTGCCTGCTAAAACTGGTCAAATGCCTGCCATGTGGCATAGGTTTTAACTTTGAGAGCCTTTCCATGAATAACCAGTGTTTGAGTAAAATTATCACAACTGCAGATTAGCCATCTTTTACCCAGCAATAACATAAGATGCATTCATCTTCTAACTTAATTTTGATGTCTGATCTTTTTTTAATGTACTTTTCTTCCATTCAAAAAACATGATCAGGCATAAACACAAATTTAGCACCTTTTGTGATATAGGTAATAAAAATGTTATAAGCAAATAATTAATCTATTTGAAATTCATTTTTTCAATTAGGAAATAATTCACAGGAATTAGACCTATAAAATGGACTGGTTTACCAATATGCAGCAAAAGGCATTCTAGCATCCTATTGTGAGTATCAACAATTTAATTATATCTAAATTTATGAACACAGGAAACTAAACATCGGGTAACTAAGAAAGACATTATTATAAAGCTTATGAATTTGGTTCCCACCTCATAAATTTTTTAAATGTCACAAAATGATCATTTTGAATCTAAATATGTAAGGTGGAAATTGAAATAGCTTGTTACCTAATCTTCATTTTAAAGTACCTTACAACCAACAAATTAAAAACTTGCAACAAATTGTTGGTAAAAAAATCTTCTGATTACTCTGCTTTTACCAGGAGGCCAGGTAAGGAAGAGAACAGAGACTGGAAGCAGCTGGATGAGTCAAATGAATGTTTCATATCTGTCTGCATCTTCAGTACCCTTTCTGTTGGCTGACGATCTTGGCTTATGCCACTGATCATATAAAATATGTATTTGATGACTTTTCTTCTCAGGCTTATAAGAAAGTAACTAAAATTTTGAAAATATTCACAAAACATAAGCGCCAAGGAAAATAATATTTGGGGCTTAATAATGAACACTTTTATTCATTTTTTAATTTTTAAAATTTATTTATTCATTTATTCATTACAGGGTCTCACTACACAGCTGAGACTCATAGTGATCCTCCTGTCTCAGCCTCCCCAGTGCTGGGATTACAGGCATGGACTACTACGTCCGGTTTTGGCTCCTGGCACAATGTACCCAAGGCTCCAGGGCCAGTGAGGTATGCCAAACTGGGGTTGAATCCAAGTCTGTGCCCTTGTGAGGCAGGCACTTATACCTCTGAGCTATCTCCCTAGTCCCACTAACACTTCTATTCTGACAATGGATATAGAAATTATAGTTATTAGTTTTTTTTTTTTTTTTT
>NW_004524943.1:570794-577519 GCF_000260255.1 Octodon degus | reverse complement strand
GCATGTGGTGCTGGGGGATTGAACCGCGGTCCCTGATGTTTTTTGCTAAGCTTGTTCTAAGTAGGTGCTTTAGACCACTGAGCCATCTCTCCAGCCCTAGTTATTAGTTTTTAAAGCTACACTCTGATATAATATAATCTTAGTTATTGAGACTTCTTTTTTATTTTTATTAGAATAGGTTCTAGGTACATATTGATTACATTTGCCTTAGGGAATTGGCTCTCTGTTCTTAATTCTTTATTTTTATCCTTTTTTTTTTTTTTTTTTTGCAGAACCGGGGATCGAACTCAGGCCCTTGCGCTTGCCAGAGAAGCTCTTATTCTACTGAGCCATCTCCCTGACCCCTATTTTTATTTTTTATCAAAAAAATAGGTTACATTTTTATGGAGAATTATGTGGGATTAATTCATTGTATTAATTTCATGAAAAGTTAATGATTATAAAGGATTCACTTTCTTTTTTTAAGACATAACAGTAGTGATCCATCTGTGATCAAATAAAATTTTATTTTGAATCCTTGATTAATTTTAAAGTTGAAAAATAAATAAACATCTTTTATGTATGTGAAGTCCTAAATAAACTCAAGCATAAGGCATTGCATGTCTTTATACACAGAACTAATGTCAAGCTTACACAGTTTATTTTATATGTTTTACTCAAGTAACTGCAAACATTTACTTATAAGATGTGCTTTAAATGGAAGTGTGAATTCTAACGCTAGGGATTTTTCCTGTCTCAATTTCAACTGATTGACATACAGCAGATTTGCAAAGGCCTACCACACTGAACACAATTTCCACTGCATTTTTTTCTTTTTCAGCAAAACAGTTTCATGAGTCCCAGTTCTGTTTTCAATCATTTGGTGTTTATGAATGTATATAAACTATAAAAATAGCAAAAGAAAATAGTATCATATGTATCTATATCACATGGTTACCTTTAGAGAATCTTATGACTAACATATGTTTGTTCATCTAAAGATATTAGCTTAAAGTTATAAGTGGAGTAGTAGCACGGAATGATATTTATGCTGATGGCCCTAGAAAAGTATTCTGTCAAAGTTGGCAACATAGGAATGCCTTGTCAACAGAAGCTAGATTAAAAGTGTTATTCAGAATAAATAAATCCTCTGTGGTGTCAGTTTTTCATTAGTATAAAAACTAGCTGAGATAAGAAAATTATAAAGAGAAACAATTTACCTTGACTTACAGTCTCGGAGGTTCTAGTTGATAATCTATTGATCCTCTACTCTTCGGTATGTGATGAGACAAATGTCATGATGAGAATGTGCAGTAAGTAAATCCAGTCACCTCATGGCCAGAAAGCAAGAGACAGAAAGAGAAGGGCACTGTGATTCCACAATTACCTTCCCAGTCATTCATCAAATGCCCTACCTTTTAAAAACTCCATCATCTCCCAACCCTGCTGCTTAAGGAAGCATGATTTCAGAGTCAATTAAGCAACTTTCACTGTATGAAGAAATAAAATTTGGGACTGGTCTAATTCTACGTTATGGGAACCTCATTTATTGCATATTAATTGCACATTGAAAATATTATACAGCCAGCACTGGGTGAACAAAACCTATGGTATAGATTAAATCCTTCAACTATATCATTTTAGCAATAATAACACTTCATTTATCAGTTGGGAAATATACATTTGATTTTGTATATAATAGTAGGCTAAATAGCATTCATTCTTCCTTTTTTCTGCAGTTCCAAGGAAAGACTCTCCCTATAATAAAATTGAAGTGCTGGATCATGAAAATAAGAGTAACAGAAAAGTTCTTCCAAATCTATGGCCATTAGCTTGGCCTACAAAAGATTAAGAGAAGAGATAGAAAGCTGAGCATTGATTTGAAGGAACTTTTGCTATAGTTCTATTACATTTCTCCCCTTCTACAGTATAGAGGAGCAGTGAGGGTGGTGTTCCGCTGAGTTTGACCTGAAAGACAAGGATGTTAGAGCCATCCCTTGCATAGATGGTTATTACCTCTATTTGTAGGCATACAATGAATAGACTAGTCAGGAACCACATCAGATAAATGTGCACAGAGTAGTTGACTAAAGAGAATTACAGTTGAAGCTTCCTTGTATTCCCATGGTCAATGAATCAAATACCTTTGTTTGTATTGGCTAATTACGTATGGGAAAAGGAAACAAGAATTCCAGCTTCAAGCGCTATAATTATTCCCTAGTGAAGAGGGGGGCAACAAGTCTGTAAGGCTAACAAAAAAAAAAGCTGGAATTAATTGTAGATGCCCAGAAGCTCTGTGCCAACAAAATGTGTTTTACCTTGCAGCAAGGAAGGCACAAGGGGGTAACCTTAGTTTCGTGCTCACTGAAAAATCCATAAAGACCTCAGGAGAGAAAAGTCATCTTTAAATACTTACCATCAGGCTCTACTTTTCAGAAGTTTCCTACCCTAGTATTCCCTTCCCTCATAACTAGGTACAACTACCATCAAAACTGGGTGAATATCGTGGCTTGCCAGCAATGTCTTATGAGCTAATGATGTCTACAAGGGCAAAAGCTAGGAAATAAACAGTTCTTCACTAACATTTTGTCATGACTTAGATCCACAATGTTCCTCCATAATTTAATGTATTCTTAATTACAGTTCTGGAAGGTGATTGAACTACGAAACTATTTATTTTCATCAGTGGACAATCCATCTGTGAGTTCATTTGCTTTTAGCCAATAGGGCCTTCTTATCCGTGGGTCACTGAGGTTGTGACCCGACTCCTCCCCCTCTCCCTGCTTGCCGGTTGCCATGGCTTCAGCTTCCTTCTCCTGCCAGGCCTTTCTACCTTGCTCTTACTATTTTGGAACCAGCTGCCTACACTGTGGATGTATCCTCTAAAAATAATGTGCCAAGGTGAGCCTTTCCTGCTTTAAATATAGTTGCTGTTTTCCCTGAAAATATTCACTACAGATACTTTCTGCTATAGTGTTTACCTCTCAGATAATTGAAGGGTGCAGCCTTCATTTTAATCCCTCTACATTTGCCATGAAATATCTTGCTTTTATTATTTTTGCAGCCTTTGGAACAAGGATAATTTGGAAAGGAAAGATATGATATTATTCATACCATTCTGGTTTTAGTACATGTATTTTCATTTGTGAAAATATACTTGATGATGTTTGTGCTTTGACATTTATCACATAAAATTATTAAATGTGATTACCACATACATATCTGTCACATTAGGGTTAGAGACAAACTATTTAGAAGTAACGCTAAGAACAAATTTATAGTTTACTTTCACATTAAAAACCAATCATATTTGCTTTACTCTCAAAGATTATGCAAAATTAAGGGAACACTGGCAACAAGTTGCCTTTTTATAAATGGTAAGTGGATATCAGCTCTTTTGTCCCGGTGATTCTGGCTATGTTAAAAACCCTCTCCAGAATGCTTAATCTTTGTATTGGCTCATTTTACCCAGAGAACAAAATTAAGTATTGTCGTAAGGCAAGAGGATTAGTGTATGTCAGATTTGAGATTATTTTCCAGGTGACAGTTACAGAAATAATTTTTTTTGCTTTTTTTTTTTTTTGTGGAATGAGGGATTTGAACTCAGACCCTTGCGCTTGCCAGGCAAGCACTTATTCTACTAAGCCATCTCCCTGGCCCCTTAGAAGTAAAATTTATAACATTGTCTAAAAAAGTTGAGTAAAAGAGCACATGCTGTGATTTGGGGAACTGAAAGTGTACATATTGAAGGTTTTGTTATGTATATATGAAATGAAAAAATACTTGAAATATGCACTGAAGAACTGAAATTGAATATTATTAAACTTAACTATGAAAAACCACACTCAAACTAAAATGTAAAAGATAATTTCATAAAAACCAGAGTTGGCAAGTCATGCAAATTATAACACAGTTGATTCCATCTTACACTGGAAAGAATGAGAGTCATGAAGAAATCAAGGGGCTGGGGAGCTAGCTCAGGAGCTAAGTGCCTGCCTGGCAAGTGCAAGCACCCCTATTTGATCCTTTAGTACTGCACGAGTGCTGGCCTTGTCCCAGGTGCGCTGTGCCAGCCACCAAGACTGGGCATAGTGGTACATACCTGTAATCCCAGTGCTGGGGAGAGTGAGACTGGAGGATCACTACTAGGCCAAACTCTGCAGCAAAACCCTGCACCAAAGAAATAAAAGATATAAAAAAACTAAAAAAGAGCTATCAACTAATAACACATTGAAAAGATCAAACAGTAGAATGAAGAGATACGTTTCAGAACGCAGTTGAAATTTGCCAGCTATTTCTCAAATAAAGGACTGATATCTACATTATACAAAGAGCATGAAAAATCAAACCTCCTAAAATTAAAGATCCAGTCAAGAAATGGGCAAGAGAAATAAGCAAACATTTCACACAGGAAGAAATATAAGTGGCAACAAATATATGAAAACGTTCAACATCTCTGGCCATTAGAGAAATAAGAATTAAATCAATGCTGATTCCATCTTACCCTGGAGAGAATGACAGTCATGAAGAAATCAAGCAGTAACAAATTCTGGCATGGCTGTGGTGAAAAAGAAACCCTTTCTGTTGGATCTGGGAATGTAAATAAATCTAGCCATTATGGAAATCAGTATGGCTATTTCTCAAAGAACTGAAATTAGAAATACCATAGGCCCATGTATCTCCCTATAGCTTATCTTCCCCAAAGATCTAAGTCAGCTCACTACAGATATATATGCATGCTAATATTTATTACAGCTAAATTCTTAATAGCTAAGTCCTGGAAGCAACCTGTACACCCAACAACAGATGATTGGATGAAGAAAACGTGACATCTACGTGTAGTGGGACACTATTCACTAAAAGGAATGGCAAACTTGAGATATTTGCAGGAAAATGAGTGCACCAAGAAAAATATAATGCCAAGTGGAGTAACACAGACAAAATTTCCTAAATAGTGTATGATAACCCTTACTTGAGTAAAGCAAAGTACAAAGAAAATGATAACAGATAGATAGAAAGGACAATGGATGGATCTCTGACAACAGGGAACTACTCCAAGGGAACAAAGTAGAGGGATGAGGCAGAGGAGAAGGGGAAATAAAAAGAATAAAGATGTGCCATGTAAGGAGCCTATTAACTTCCAATTAAAATAAATACTTTGCATCATCACATGAGCTAAGACACTTAATAGGAAAGAAAAAAATGGGGCAGGGTACCTGGAGGAGTAGAGAGAGAGGTTGGTAGAAGAAGGAATTAGAAAATGAAAGACACATGCTGTAATATGTATATCTAATCATTCCCCAAGATGATTTTAAAGTATAGCAAATATGTATGAAAAAATAAAAAGGAAAGTACCAGGACAGAAAAATAAATTTTGCTTCTGTAGAAGTAGAGGAAATTCTCCCTTTGCATCTTCCTTTACTGTAGAAATAAAGGAACTATTTCTTTCTCCTATAGAAGGAATAAACATTCAATAGGAGAAATTAAAATGATTATTTATAATAATTCAAACTGTAATATACTTTGGAATAAATTTGAAATGAATATTTAAAAATTTACCATAAAAATTGGAAAAAAATGGCAGGATAAATTATAGAAAATCCATGCTATGAATCCAAAGTCTATATTAAGACATGTATTTTTAAATTGGTCTAGAAATTCAAATCAGTTCCCCAAATTCAGACATCTTGTGTATTGCAGAGATTGCCAAAGTGATTATAAAGATTTTTTGAAAATGCAGGCAACCTAGGGCAGTCAATATCATGTGAAAATGGAGAAGGAAGCTGGAAAACGTGTGCATTCTGAGTGAAGGCTTGTTGTGAGGAGGCTTCAGGAATGTACTCAGCCTGGGCCTGTCAGAGCTGTGAGAAATTAGATCAGTGGGGATAAGCAGATGGCCTCGGAAGTGAGTGGCCCATACACATGGAGTTAATCTACTCTTGTGAAATGTGAAGAAGTCCAATGGAGAAAGGATAGTATTTTTAAAAATGATGCTCGACACATTGGACAGCCACAGGAAAGACAGACAAAGTAAAAACCCTTTGATCTGTATTTCAAAGCCTATATTAAAAATTAACTCAAAATGCATAGCAGAAATATGTTATTCTATAATGCTTGTAGAATGCATCCTGAGAGAAGAAAGTGTGACTTAATGCAGTTATATATTTGTTCTATTTTTGTTAGGACTAAGTATGTTCATTCTGCAAAATATGTTAAAAGAATACAGAAACTGGGCAAAGTTGTTTGGAAATAAAATGTGAAAAAGGACTTGGATCCAGAATATATATTTTAAAAACTCAAATTTTATTTTATTTTATTTATTTATTTATTTTGTGGAACCAGGGATTGAACTCAGGCTCTTGCCCTTGCCAGGGAAGTGCTTATTCCACTGAACTATCTCCCTGGCCTTAAAAACTCAAATTTTAATAGGAAAGAATTTCAGAAAGACTACCAAGCAAAATACTTTATCAAACATTCCTAAAACATAATTTTTGTCATTGTATATGGTTGAAAAGAATGCAAAATGGACAAAAATTCTAGAAACACCTACCACCATTTCTGAGAAAGGTAAACACATCTCTGCTACACAGAGCTACATAGTCCATCCATTATATCAAGCAGTAGGTTTCATTTCAGAGCTCTCCCACATGTCATCATTTTCACCTATCATTACCCCTTCCTGTTTGCTTCTTCTCTCCCAAACCTCTTGCTCATCTGTAATATCCATTTTCTTTCTTTCTTTCTTT
>NW_004524943.1:565914-570680 GCF_000260255.1 Octodon degus | reverse complement strand
TTCATTCATTCTTTCTTTCTTTTTTAGGATTCTACAAATAAGAGGAATCTTGTGGTCTTTGCTTTTCTGAGTCTGGGCTTATTTCACTTAACAGAATGGTCTCCAGTTCCATTTTCCTGCTTATGATAAGATTCCACTTTTCTTTATGGCTAAACAACATATCTGTATGTATTTCTGTGTCGATGCCTACAGCTGCCTTTGTCTTCTCCTATCTATCCCATTTTCTTTAGTCATTCATCCCATTGAATGAAACTAAATATGGCAATGCAGGCAAGAAAGTATGTGAAATATGAAACACAGAAATTGTGATCAAAGTAATTAATAGCTATAGTTATACAAAACTAGATATTTATAAAATGTACTATGAGCCAAAGTGTTTGCATTATGTCTGAAAATAAATGGAGGAAAAGTATTATGTAACATCATACTGAGCATCTAAAATTCTCAAAATATAAAAAGCTACCATCCTGAGCAATTAAAAATCAAATGTCTCAAAAGAAAGTAGGCCGAAATATGTAGATACTGAAACTGGAACAAGAAACTGAAACAAAAATATAATATATGTGAAACATGTAAAAGAGACTTATTTGTAAAAAATTGACAGCCCCTATACCCTTGATTCTAATAGTCTTATAACATAAGACTATCCTTGGGTTTAGTGGTGTAATCCTGAGCTGTGAGTGGGTGGCATCTAGGATCCAGTTTATAAAGTAGTTGAATATGGTTCTGAAGCCATCTGCTTCCAAGCTTTGGAGAAACTTGCATGTCACTGTTACATTTAATGTTACAAGATCTAAATTTAATGTGACGAGTTGTATTTCCTGGTGCAAATGTATATTTGCCGTTAAGGAAATCTGATACTAACCCAATCAGTGCTATTTGTATTAACACAATTAATTTCAGTTGTTGAAAATGGAACATTTTCTTTTTTCAACATTTTTATGGTGAAGACTAAGTCATTTGAAACCTGCTACATTTTATGCTAAAAATCAATTAGTTATTAATTACTTTGATCACAATTTCTGTGTTTCATATTTTACATACTTCATAATAGTGTTAATATAACTTTTGCAAAAAGAAGTGTAAAGTACCTCTTTAATAAATACGAATGTTCAAGGCTGGCAAGATAGCTCAGTGGACTAAGCACCTGCTTTGGCAAGTGCAGGAACCAGGGTTAGATCCTCAGGGCTCCCTGAGCCTGCAACCGAGTTTGGGCATGGTGGCACGTGCCTATAATTCCAGCACTGGGGAGGCTGAAAACAGGAAGATCACAAGTCTGCACTGCGTGGTGAGAACCTGTGTCAAGTACATAAATGAGAAAAAATTAAAATAATTGTTCAGTATTCAATTCACTGCATCAGTGTTTTGCATGCACAATGATGCTAAGAAAAATTTAAATTGCATCTTGTTTAAGAAAAAATTAATTAAGTACTGAGGAAGGATAGTGACAGTCACATTCAAAGAGAGAGATTTCTTCCCATAGAACATATTTCTCAGTTGATATACAGAATGTTAGTAGTCAAAAGTTTTCATTTAGTTGTATCAAAGGCAAAATTTATCTTAAAAGAAAATTTAATTTCAGACGAATGAATAGGAAAATGTTTAATATACCAAAAACTTTTTTATTATTTAATTCACTTAATTCCTGAATTTGGATAACCAAATAGATTATTTTTACTAGTGACCAAAGTAATCTGTGTTTTCTGACTTTTTTTTCCTCTTCAAAACACATTTTGACATTGATAAACTTAATAACTAGTTATATCTTTATTGTTATTTTTAAACACAATTATTGGTCATTAGTGTTCATTATTCCTTATTTGTTAACTTACTAGGGGAAAAATTGTTTTTGCTTTGAAGAGCAAAATTGTGTAGATCTTCCAGTTGTTTGTAGATTAGCTATAATTTATTCAGTGCCCAAATGATAGCTAAGAAGATTAACAAGAGTAGAGAAGCCATAGGGATGGCCTTCTTGCTTTTTAATGTTTTAGCCACACAGATTAAGCCAAAATTTGACTACAGGTTCAGGTCTTCTTGAGATTAACAGCAAAACAAGTTTCTAACTCATTATTCATCATTAATAAAGGCTTCTTGAATCTTCAGATACACTAAAACACAATTCTCAAAGTATATCAGGAGCTATTTCTTGTTAATACTATTTCTAAACATTATATTCAAACACATTTCTTTTGACGAGGGTTCTATATTAAATTTATTGCTAAATTGCCCAATAGCATAAAATATCTCTCTATATGTCATCTATCTACCTACTTTTACTTTTCAGACTTCAAAAGCATATGAAGTCCCCCTGAAATGGAATAGCATTGTACAAGGTGGAAGTCTAAATTTAACAGAAGTGTCAATACCTGTAGTATTTTGCTCTGTAATCTATGTATTAGTTTTGTCACACCGTCTGCAACAAGGACTACTTTGTATGGGTAAAATCATTCTGAAATAAAAAGAAACATTGTTTTTAAATATCCCTTATACTTAGCCATAAAATGTATGTTCAAAAACCTCAGCTATTTCACACTTAAGAATCAAAAACTCAACAAGAACCTACCAACAGGGGTCATCATAGGCCCTGACTTAAAGTTGCATTACAAGGCTAGAGGGACAAATACAGCATAATGCTGGAACAGAAGCAGACAAGAGGGTCGATCTGACTGAATACAACATGCAGAATCAACCCCAAACACATTCAGCTATTTGACATTTGACAAAATGGTCAAAACATAGCTGGAAGAAAGAAAGCTTCTTTAATAAGTGCTGCTTGGAGAACTGGTATCCACATGCAAAAGAATAAATTTCAATTATTTCCCCAAACTTGGATAGCTATATCTGTTAACCTGAGCAACGGATTTGATGATAAAGATAGATAATAGACAACCATTGTTCATTAGCTCTTCCTATTTTGAAAATCTGTAACAAATGTATTGTTGTATGTTACCCTGTTTCGGCCTGTTTCTGTCTTTTCTCTATTTGTTTTTGCTTCTGTTTTTACTCTTCAAAATAAAATAAAATAAAAATAAAAAAGAAGAAACCCACATCTGACAAAGATTGAATCCTGAATTACATCCCTCAAGGTAAAGTAAAATTAAAATGTAGCAGAATTCTAAATATGAAAACAGAAGCAATTAACTGGGAGACAAAATAAGTAAAACCATTAAAGGAGTAGAGGTAGTAAGGACTTTCTGAAGAGAACACATGTTCTAAAATAAATAGAAGCAATAAGTAGCAAATAGATCAATATTAAACTTCTGTTCAGTAAAAGAAACAACAAATATAAGAAAGTTAAATGAAAAACCTATAGAATAGGGGGAAATTTGGCCAGTTCTTTCTCAAACTGAGGAATTATACTTACGATATGCAAAGGACTGAAAAAATTAGACACCCCAAAATAAAAAAAAAAAAAACTCAATAAAAAACTAGGCAAATGAAATGTATAATCACTTTACAGAAGAAGAAGGAAAATGGCTGTTACAGCTTGTGTCTAGTTGCCCATCCCCCCAAAGCCTCATGTAAGTCATGGGGTGGATTCCTAGACTTGTGATTAATTCATGATCCAGTGCTGGGATTATGGGTGTGGGTATTGCTGGGATTATGGGTGTGAGTGTTACACCCAGCCTGGGCAGACAGTCTGAATGCAACATAAAGGAGACAGACTTGCTCTCTGTTGCCATTATTGCTGCTACTCCTCCCATGGGCTCTTGCTCTCTGCCACCACAATGAAAAGTTGCTCTCTGCCATGTGCCACTCTGCTTAGAGCCAGCTGAGTATGGACTGAAACCTCTCCTAACTTTGAGCTAAGTAAACCTTTCCTGCCTTCATTCTGGGTGTTAGGTAAGGGTGTTTGTCCAGGCAAAGAGACAAGAGTAGCTGAGACAATGGCCAATAAGTATGTGAAGGAAGGCTCGAGATCACTGCCATTATAGAAGGAATTTTTGGTTTTCCCCTACTTCAGGCTTCCTTAAGGACAGGTCTGGTGCAGCTTCTGGAGCTGGGAATTGAACCAGGGTCCTACGTGCCTTACTGTATTTCCCCAAATGGTGTTCTAAACAACTGAGCCATCTGGCAAGGCCCCCTCACTGCCACTGTGTAAATCTAAATAAAAACAGCACTGACATTCCATCTTACTACAGGAAGAATGTCCAGCATCAAGAAATCAAATAATAAGGGCTGGGGAGATGGCTCAGCAGACTAAGCACTTCCCTGGCAAGTACAAGGGACTGAATTCAACTGCTGGTTCCACCAAAAAAAAAAAAAAATTGAAGGAGAAGGAAGGAGGAAGGGGAAGGAGAAGGAGGAAGGAGGAAGGAAGAAGGAGAAGGAGGAAGGGGGAGGAGAAGGAGAAGGAGAAGGAGGAAGGAGGAGGAGAAGGAGGAAGGAGAAAGGAGGAAGGAGAAGGAGGAAGGAGGAAAGAGAAAGGAGGAAGGAGGAAGGAGGAAGGAGAAGGAGGAAAGAGAAAGGAGGAAGGAGAAGGAGGAAGAAGAAGGAGAAAGGAGGAAGGAGGAAGGAGGAAGGAGGAGAAGGAGAAGGAGGAGGAAGGAGAAGGAGAAGGAGAAGGAGAAGGAGGAAGGAAGAAGGAGAAGGAGGAAGGAAAAAGGAGGAAGGAGAAGGGGGAAGGAGGAAGGAGAAGGAGAAGGAGGAAGAAGGAGGAAGGAGAAGGAGGAAGGAGAAGGAGGAAGGAGAAGGAAGAAGGAGGAAAGAGGAAGGAAGAAGGATGAGGAGGAAGGAGAAAGAGGAAGGAGAAGGAGGAAGGAGGA
>NW_004524943.1:560221-565479 GCF_000260255.1 Octodon degus | reverse complement strand
ATATATATATGGAAGTAGAGACAGGTCTTTGTTAAATGGAAGGGGATCAACAGAAGATAAAAGGACAGCTGTGGCCAGGGGTTTGATCCCTGTGCCTGCCTGTGGGCCCCACCCCTGTGCCACGCTGAGCAGGCAATTGAGACTGGGCGGGTGGTGTGTGCATGTAATCCCAGCTCCTGGGAAGCTGAACACAGGCGGATCCCTATGAGTGTGATCTACTAGTGAGACCCTGAACACCGTATAAACCCTTCCCTAAAATACAGAAAGAGAGGCAGGGGAAGGGATGGAAAAGCCTTAAGGAATGCTGTGAACATGTACCAAACCCTCATCGTGAATGTAAAGAAATGTGCCACGCAGGTATACTAATAAAAAACTTTATAAAAGCCATAGAAATGAATCAAGATGAGACATGTATATGTACAAGTACACCATCAAGAATATATTTATTATATATTTCAAAAATTCACACTGTATAAAATTGTCGATACACAGAACATGGTTAAAAGACATGGCTGTTTCCTGTGCACCAAGGCCTCCCTTTTTGCTCCAAACAAGCATTTTATAAACCAGGCCTGTGTCATGACCAATGGTGTATTTCTCAAATTTCGAGGTATATTTTTCACAATTTAGAATTCTTTTCAATCACTGTTTTAGAGAGTAATCATGACATACTTGCTTTTATCACTTCATATGCAAATTTGATCACAGCTATTCATTGGTTCATGTCAACTGAGTTGGTAAAATTATATATGTTGTGTCAATTGAAGGTGGAGGAAATTTTCAAGCTTTTCTGAGTAACAGGAATTTCAGAGCCAGTAGATGTTGATGTCTAGCTCACAGATGGCAAAGTCTGTCATGAGTACATATGTCGATTCGTAATCTTTGTATATCTTGGATGGAAACTTTAACAGTGATAAACTTTAGCAAGGGAAAAAAATGAATGAATAAATAAAAAATAAATAAAACAGTTTCAGGTTAAAATGTAAAACTAAATATAAATACTTTAAAAGGAAAACAGAAGTAAGTGGAATATTCCTTTCCTTTTGTATTTTTATTGACATGAAATGTACAAATATTAATGTGTATGATATTTCAAGAAAAATATATCACATGCACTAATCAAATGAAGCCACCCCCTCTCTAACCTTCCCAAATTCTAATAATCACTGAACAATATTTAGGTTAAATTTTCCAAGGCTAAATGTGTGCTACACTTAAGAAATGGAAAATCAAAAATGTCACACGAATGCATTTATTATTGTTTTTATTTTTTTAAATTTTATTTATTTATTTAGTGTGTGTGTGTGTGTGTGCGTGTGTGTGTGTGGCCAGCTCAGCCCATCAGGGGGTGGGGCTGGCTGGCATGTGGTGCTGGGGGGTTGAACCGCAGTCCCTGTGCTTTGCTTAGCTTAGCTTGTTCTAAGTAGGTGCTCTAGACCACTGAGCCATCTCACCAGCCCTATTATTGTTTTTAAAACATCAAATTAATTTATCTTGATTTAAATGTAACTGTGGATTTTCTTTTCCATCCATGGAAATAATAAGTGCTGTGTAGTTGAGTCTTCTATACAATCATGATTTTTTGCATGAACTACAATTCGATGGTCTTTGATATTTATGAGCCAGCAAGATCTAAGAATAAAAAAAGAAGCCTAGAGTAGTGAGCTCGTCTTTTGGGGTATCCTCTTACCTGGAAGATTAATTTAATTCATCCAACATCAGGATTCTTTTCAATCTCTGTTTTAAAGAGTAATCTGCTGAATAACTGAATATGTAACAAAGACCAGGTATATTGAGCAGAGCTGTACATCTTCAACTAGTTTATGAAAAGTAGGTTAAAAACATTACAGTACAATTCAAATACACCAAGAATGGATATGTGTGTGAATTAACATGTATCCAGTGGATATTCTAAAAGGCAAATTTCCTGCTTTGATAGGGAAGGAAGCTGGTTACAAACATTTTACTCTGTATAATTAGATTAAGGTTTCTGAAATTGCTATTGTCTGATCTCTTTCTAGAAGCAAATATAACAGCTTTCTCACAAGAGAAAGGGAATATTTCACCACTTATTCTGACAGTATGTTCAAATATGAGTTTATTACTTAATGAAATCTCATTAGGATACTTTGCACAGAAACTGACAATAAACATGACAACATTGGCAAAAACAAAAGACAACAGAAATGGAGCATCTAAAATATAGTTATTAAGAATGAATTTAAAAGGAATTGTGTATAATATTGCCAGTACTCTCAAACAACTAGAAAATATGAAGAACAAAATAAAAGCAATAAAAAATTTTACAATATTGGTAGCAAAATAGGGGACTCAGCGGGTGGATTTATACTAAATGAAATAATTAATAAACTTGAATGTAGGCTAGAAGAAAATTTTCACAATGAAAAAATGGAGTGAATAAGGCATAAAAAGTTTATACAGGACAAAAATATGAAATACATCTATAAGAATAACTTACATACATGTGATTCATGTCCAAGAACAGAATAAGGGAAAATAATCCAAAAACATGAAATTGGTTGATAGGTTATCAAAATTAGTGAATAATTTCAGATCACAAACTAAAAAAACAAAACAATAAACACTATTGATGGTACTACTGAATTGTATTAAAATTATATTAAGTTTAATACAACTACTAAAGTACAATAAATTGAAACTATTCACAGATGAAACAGAAAAATCTATGCAAGATGAAGTCATACACTTAAAAACTATAGAGGAAAAAGTATAATGGTTTATTTTATTTTATTTTTTTCACCAAACTGAGGTGTGTATTTAGGCCTTTGTGCTTGCCAGGGAAGCGCTGATTCTACTGAGCCATCTCCCTGGGCCCACAATTTATTTTTAAAGAAGAAAACACTTCTTTAAAAATGAGATACATGATTTCATAACTGAAACCATGGAATCTAAAAGACAAAAGATTAATGCCTTCAAGTCCTGAATGGTAATGACTGGAAAATCAATTCAATGTCAAGGAAAAATATCCTTCAAACAACACTACTACAAAACAAAATAAATATTTCTTCGGTCACCAACATCTGAAACAATAACCAATAAAAATACACTAATATAAAAAATTAAATATTACTATTAGAAGGCAAATGACAACCCAGCATGTTGGTGCATGCCTGTAATCCCAGCACTTGGGGGACTGAGGCTGGAGGATTGTTGCAAGTTCAAGACCAGCCTGGGCTACACAGTGAGCTCAAGGCCAACCTAGCTGCATCATGAGACCCTATCTCATGGAAAAAAATAAATAAAAGATAAAAGATGATTTATGAAAAGATTTTTGTAGATTCAGATAATGAAATATTATATGAAGTATAACTGTGAAAGAAAACCTAAAGACATTGACAGAACAAAATGTGAATGTCTAATGTCATAAGAGGAGTGGAAAGAAAAATGTAATTAAATTTCAATTAAAGACACATTAACATCAAATCTCTCACAATACTCCTTTTAATATGCTTATCCTATGACTAGCCCTATGTCTTGAATCCATTAAAATTTTCACCTGTCATTGTCATTTTGACTTTGGGAAACAAGCAGAAGTTGTACAGTGCCAGATACAGTGAATGGTGAGGATGGAGACAGACATCAATGTGCTGTGGAGTCCACCATCCATGTGACACCAGACAGTAGCATTTATTACATTCCCATCATATGTCTGGGGAACATTCGTGAAAGAGGACGTCCAGCACTGTTTGAGGAATATGTTTCAGGACAATCTCAGGAATGTATGGACGGTGTTTCAAATGAGCTGGGTACTAGGAGGGGGATTTTTTTTTTTTTTTGTCAGAATTGGGGATTGAACTCAGGCCCTTGTGCTTGCCAGGGAAGTGGTTATTCCACCGAGCCATCTCCCAGGCCCTGGGAGGGGGATTAATGATAATATATCTTCTACTGTAGTATATTTTTTTTGATTTAAATATTCACTGCATAAATATGTTGAAAATTAAAATATAAGATAACACTACATATAAGTCAAGGACTATATCTGACTTAGATAACATATGATTTTGTGTGTTTGTACCTAAATAATCAAAAACAAGTCTGTTGTTAGAAATTAAAGACCAATAAACACATTTGCTTAAACGAACTATTTCAAGTAAGATCTGAAGAATTCTAAGCTTCCTTTAAAATGGAAATAAAATAAAAATTGAATACCATTAATCAAGGCACATTTAATATATAAGAAAACAGAAAGAATGACAGTAAATACAATGAAAAAAAATCCATGCTGTAGAAGATTTTGTGACAAAAAAGCCGCAACTACTACCATAATATGAAATAGAGTAGAGACTTCTAGGAAGGTAGCAGTGGACAGCAGTGGACAAATAAGTCTCCTCTCTGAGATTAAGGGACCAGACACTGGAGTACACCAACTGATGGAAGGGAGGAAGGAGGAAATTTGATCCCTGGATGACGTTCTGAACGGAAAATCGAAACTCACATGCAGAGCAAGGTGACTGACTTCAGTGCAACAGAGGAAGGTAGAAAACTACTTTATCTCAAGTCTCAGATTATGGAAAACTACACATTCTTGCTCCCTGCTCACACAATGGGAGAGAAGGCTTGAGCATACTGAGATGATGTGATAGAGGGGGAACCTCACGGGGTCCATGGAGCAAGGCACTGGTAGAGCAGAGCAGTGGATTCTGGGCCTGCGGCAACTAGGGAATGACTCTTGTGCAGAAGATCCCTGGAGAGGGTGATTGACAGGATACCATTTGTGGGAGGCAAAGGGGCAGCTAAATCCAGGCCTCAGAGCAACCAGGGATTTGCTTCATCTAGGGGCTTTCTGCTTCTGGGTGAGCATAGCCTGGGAGACATCTACAGTCAGGGAACTGAAGTTAAGCCAGCAAGAAATGCCCAGTTGTGTTGTTGGCTGAATAACTTGGCAAAAACCCCCAACAAGATAATGGCATACAGAATGCCATAAATCACTGAGAACATTATATATCATGGCCATGTAGGCTTCATCCCGAGATGCAGTTGTAGCTACAATTATCCGAGTCAATAAATGTAATACACAGTATAATAGAATCAAGGACAAAAGCCACTTGATCATCTCAACAAATGCAAAAAGAAAAAATCATTTGTCAAAGCGCAATACCCATTCATGATAAAAATCTTACAGAAAATTATAATAGACGGTGTTTATCTTAATCTCATAAAAGCCACGTGTGGTAAGACCACAATCAATATCATACTATATGATCAAAACCTGATAG
>NW_004524943.1:558465-559431 GCF_000260255.1 Octodon degus | reverse complement strand
ACCCAATTTTGTCTTTTTTTTTTTTTTTTTCATGACAAGGATTGAACTCAGGCCCTTGAGTTTGCCAGGCAAAAGCTTATTCTACTGAGCTAATTCCCTGGCCCCAACCTACCCAATTTTATAGCAGACCTTTTATAGTGCCAAGTAGTAGCTAAATCTTGTTTTTTTAGTACAGGTTCTACAGGGTCTCACTATGTAGATCCGACTCATAGTGAGCCTCCTGTTTTCAGCTTCCCAAGCGCTGATTTCAGGTGTGCATCTCATGCCCAGTCTCAACTGCCCTCTCAGTGCAACCCGGGGATGGGGCCAGCATGGCTTGTGGTACTGAGGATCAAACCCCGGCCCCTGAGCTCTGCCTAAGCAGGGGTTTAGTCCACTGAGCTATTTGGCTGACCCTATAGTAGCTGACTCTTGAAAACAGCCCAAAGTGCCCATAAATAGATGAGTGGATAAATAATGTGTTTTATTTTTAATGCAATGGCATACTACTGTGCCATAAAGAATGATAAATAAGATACTTGTAGATAAATGTATGCACTTTGAGACTGTTACATGTCAGGATTATATCAAAACATGCATGTTTAAATATCATATTGTTTCTTTGATGTGGGAAATTGAAAGAGTAAAATAAGGACCAAAATATATATTAGATATTGGGAACAGGGAGAGAAATATTCAAATGGAAAACAAAAAAGGGAGCTGCAAGAAAGGGAGGATGGGAAGAAAATTAGAAAATAGAACCAAATCTTTTGTAAATAGAAGTCAAGATGCATTTAACACGTGAGAAGAGATAGGAGGGAAAAAACACATGGTATATTATTCACAAATACAGATTTCCTATGACAAAGTGTGATCATGATATATGTATAAAGAACACAATTAAAATTAAATATAAAAAACCTGAAAGCAATGACAGAGCAAAAACTATTGCCAGTAAAAAAGAAACTGCTTAACAATCACAAGATC
>NW_004524943.1:537757-557837 GCF_000260255.1 Octodon degus | reverse complement strand
ACAAAATATTTTACATGAATGACTATCAAGCTTCTACATAGAAAATTTATTTGATACAGGTGAATAATTCTTAAATAAAATTTCCTCATTATAGTATATTCACAAATAATACAGTCTATATAATGGCAATCTGTATCCTAGATATTAAGAAATTAATGACAAATTAAGTCATACTACATTCAAAAGACTGCAAACAAAGAGTATAATTTATGAAAATAAATTACTAAAAGGCCAAATTAAAAAAATCAGTGGTATAAGGTAAAAAACAATGCTAATAATGGAAAGAATAAATGAATTTTGTTTCATATATTTAAAAATAGTTTTTATGAATTCAGATATTGGCACAATTTAAGTATACATAATGATCACATTCATTATAGGATATTTGTACCTGTACATGATCTAATATTAATATAATATAATTTCCTTTTTTCTCATTTCCTTACCCTTCCTTCTACCCCTCTTCCCCTCCTTATTTACAAAAGTGTTGTTTCCAGTTTTTCCTTCACATAATTTATTTTCTTTTACTTTCTTTCATTTCTCATCCTTCTTTCATAGTCACCCTTCCAACTTGAACATCCAACTCAAGGTGAATCAATTTACCTAGTAAAGCCTCTAGCTCTGCCATCTTTTATGGCAGAGTAATGCTACATTGCATATTGTTTTTAAAAGATCCTTCTTCATCAATTAATTGGTTGATCGACATCTCATCTGCAATGTTTCCAAGATTTAGCTACGAAAAACCATGCCACTACCAAGATGGGTGTAAATATATCACTGTGGTGTGATTCTTTTAATTTCTTTGGGAAAATAACAAGATGGAGAACATCTTGGTCAAATGGAACCTCTAGTTTTAGTATTTTGAGGATTAGCCACATTAATTCCCAGTGATTGCACCAATCTACACTTCCAAAAAAAAGTAGAGAAGTCTTTTTTTTTCCCCAAAACCCCACCAACATTTGTTATTGGTTGATTTCTTGATAACATTCACTCTTCTCTGGAGTGGAATGGAATCTCAGTTTGGTTTTCATTTGAATTTCCTGAATGACCAATGATGTTGAACATTTTTTGTCATATATTTATTTACCATTTCTACTTCATCTGGGAAGTATCTACCTCAGATGCCCATTTTTGGATTAGGTCTCCAAATTTGAAGGTTCTGTTTTTTTGTTTGTTTGTAGATATTTATGTACTTTATATAGTAGTCCTTTGTCTGAAGAACAGTTGGCAACATTTTTCCCACACTGTGCATTGTCTGTTTACTCTGCTGTTGGTTTCCCTTGCTATGAAAAAGCATTTTAGTGATATCCCAGTTGTTGTTTTATTGTGATATTTTATGTGTGATTGGGGTTTTGTACATAAGGTATTTGACTACCCTAATGCCTTTAAGAATTCCACTTATTGTATCTTCCAGAAGATTTGAAATTTTTGCTTTAATTTAGGTCTTTGATCCATTCTGATTTTAGATAATTATGTAATGAAATACATGGGCTTGTTTTTATTTTTTTATTTTTTTGTGGAACCGGGGATTGAACTCAGGCCCTTGCGCTTGCCAGTGAAGCCCTTACTCCACTGAGCCATCTCCCTGGCCCCTAGGGCCTGGTTTTTAATCTTCAAAATGTGGAAAGCCAGTAAATTGCCTTTTTATACAAAAATCAACAGAATTTACCCCATTAACAAAAATAAAAATATAACATTTCAATAGATATACAAAGCATTTGATAATATTACATAAGTGTTGCTATTAGTATGAAAATCTCCTACCTAAGGAGAAAAGACAAACTTAATGGGACTTTAAATCTTTATACCACTTTTGAGAGAACTTCATAATCTCTACTAATGAATGAATTTTTATCTATCTATCTATCTATCTATCTATCTATCTATCTATCTATCTACTATCTATCTGTCTCTTACTTGGGATAATATTAGAGACTGAATGAAATGAAACAAGCCTCTTGTGTGACTTGCTATTTATAAGCCTATCTTAATTTGTTAAGATTAATATAATATTTTGTTAGCTTATTTAACCTCCATAATAACTTTACAAAATTTTGCCAACAAAGTGGATGATGACATACAAAATTAAAGATGAGCAAAATAGGCTATGTATAGGACCTTACAATACAATGTTATAGATAGATTATATCCACATTTACTGATTTTATATTTAACATACTATAAAATGAACATTATTTTTAGATTCACTTAGCAGAAACTGAAACTAAAAATTTTCAATACATTACAAGGAATGGCAGACCAAAGTACAAGTCTAGTTTGCTTAAGCTTCAAGTGCCAGCTCTTGCATCTGTATATCATCATGCCTCTTTCCAGTTGATATTGGTATTTTCAAACTTCTAATCAACTCTTGATCACAGTAGGCCTCTTACACACATAGATGATTACGGTAATGACAGCTGTGATCGTATATATATTGGATTCAATTATTTAATACCTTCAATAACCCTTACAAGATATTATAGCCACCTGATTGACAGATGAAGAAATGGAGACATAGGGAGTTAAAATTACTAGTGCACAGTTATAATTGATAACTGTCAAAGCCAGATTCCAAACCTAGGGAGTTTGACACTAATAAAATAATACATTTGACCCACTGTTATTATCCTTCTATATAATTGTTGAAAAAGCAATCATGGATTGTGAGTAAAATATATATAGTTATTTTAAAATATCTTTTTATAGTTAGGCTATTACTGACATTGAATTAAGAGTAGTTACATATTCTTTACATCTAGACAAATGGTCAATAGGTAAGAGAAAAAAAGAAAACTTAGGCCTACATAGGAAGAAAATAAAAGAGAGCATTTAAATCTCTCTTCACAGTTTTCACCTGTATATTTTAACTGTAGTCACTATACTGCCCAATAGATCTCTTGAATCTGTCTTCTCTAGCTAAGATTTCGAGTTTTTTGATTAGCATCTTCCCAGTTCTAAAGTATCAGCAGCAGCTAATGCTCGACAAATATCTCAGAGAATCAACTTTAATATTAAATAAAGATGAGTAAAGGAAGTGAAGAATAGTCAATGAAAAGAGATAGTACTGATTCTCTATCATATGAAGTTTCCCGAAATTTCATGTTCGATGCTACATGACAATAGTGGAAGTCTTTGACTCTGGTAATTTTTATTTAACATTTCTTCAAAACTAAAACTGTCCAATGTGGCAAAGATAGCAAGAGAAAGTATCAATTTAGTTTTTCAAGCATAAACAACTGCTCTCAAGCAACAAAATCTTTGCCTCTTTGTGAGCATGGGGTATCACAAATATTGTGAAAGAAATCACTGTGCATTATAATAGGCTCTTAGTATGGTGTTGTCTGGATTAAGGTATAATGCCACACGCAAACGTGTGGGAAGAATAGGTTCAGAAAAGTCATGACTTATTGATTTTTCCTTTGGTTACTCATACATTAATTTGGGCTATGCATCTCAAAGCAAAGATAAAATATTGCACATACTTTCATGTTCTTTGGGTGAGACTTCGACCGGATATGTAGAAAAATGCATCAAGGAACTTAATTTGGGAGACAATATGATAGGTCAGTCTTTTGAGTCCAATCACTTCTTCAGTTATTTTTTTTGGTCTTTGTTCTAAAATCTCGGGTACAACAGTGAAAAGTGTTACATACTCTTGCTTTCAAAGATACAAATATGGGAAATCAGAAATACACAAATAAGCAGCATATGGATAAGTGATAAAGATAAAAAGAAGAAAGTGTATAAATGTCTCAAGGAGTTGAGATTTTGGATTGGGTGGCATGCAAAGTCCTAATAGGGAATGTTAGGGCAATATTCAAAGGAAATGAGAGCTAGTTCTTTGGATACCTGGGAAGAACATCCTAGGAAGGGGAACGGGACTGTGTTTTAGATGTGACAGTATCTTACATGTTATACAATTAATTAATTATTGAAAATGTCCTACTAAACAGTTATGAAACTGTCTCATTGCTATTTGTTTCTCAATGAATTTAATTAAACAAAGAAAGAAACAAAAAAAGATATAGGTAGAGTGAGAAGCTAGAAAATGATCAAATAGGTTAAAAAAATCAAAAGAAACAGCAGGTTTTTCATAGGGCCACTGTATAGATGCAGATTTTAACTCTGGGACAGGGAACCATGGGATGATTTTGAAGGATGATGGCATAATTTGATTTATGTGCTAACAAGATCAATCTGTTGTGTTGAGAATATATATATATATATATATATATATATATATATTTTAGGGAAGAGTCTACAGGGTGTTCAGGGTCTCCCTACTAGATCGGACTCATAGTGATGTGCCTGTTTACAGTCTCACAGGAGTTGGGATTACAGGTATGCACCACCACGCCCAGTCTCAATCATTGGTCTCAGCATGCCCCAGGGATTGGGTTGGCATGGCAGGCCTGGGAATCAAACCCCCAGCCCCTGTGCCTGCTTGCAGGCGCTTTAATCCACTGAGCTATTAGGTCGGCCTGAGAATATGTTAAAGGATGGAAAGTCCCGAAGTCTGGAGACAAGTTTTATATGAGAGCTGAGAGTGGGTAAGTTAAAAGTGGTAGAAATGGAAGTAGTACGAAGGGGTATGTTCTATTATGTATAAGAAAATATTGCACAGAATATCTTCTCAGACACATAGGGATTCGAAGTGTATCCTGGTTGTAAGTGAGACATTATTATAAACTCCTGTTAGATCTCAATGTACTTTAATCCTTCTGTTTGTATCATGAATTATTTTTCTAAAAATGAGAGAATATACCATGTTAATTCTGTGATCACAACTCCAAAGAGAAATCACTTTCCCATTAGCCTATAGTTTGCTACAGAAATACTACTTGTTGCCAAGTGATGTACTGTACAAGT
The DNA here is from genome assembly GCF_000260255.1 of Octodon degus. Taxonomy (NCBI): domain Eukaryota; kingdom Metazoa; phylum Chordata; class Mammalia; order Rodentia; family Octodontidae; genus Octodon; species Octodon degus. Next base: position 552,968 of record NW_004524943.1, on the reverse strand, counting down.
TTCCCATGTTCATAGAAGTTGTTTTTCCTCTGGTCAGATTCCCCTTCACACCAACAACTACTTCTTCCACATACACTAAAATTCAACATATATTTGCTTTCAAATATATCATTGCATTGTAGTTATGTTTGATATGTATTTCTCCTCCACCTGACTGAAATTCTGTCACTTATTTTTCCATGTTGCTTTTCACACTAACCCAATTCTCTGATCTAATAATTAATTGTTCAGTAAATATTTGACTAATTGTACCAATTACTGATATATTTAGCATTCCGTAATTCAGTAACATATAAACTTGGAACACAGAGAACAAGTACTCTTAGGACTTTCAGTGCCCTCTCAATGCACTCAAATTTTAGCGTGACTTCTTTGCAGCACTTGATAAAGGGCAAGCACTAAAAAGTAAAGCAACATTATTTTCAGTTTCAGAACTTGTGGGTCGATTTCTGACTTACCTATGTCTTGTTCATGAAAGAAGTAGACTCTTCCTGCGTATGTTTTAGAAAAAAGATGGTTTACTACCCAGTTTTATTCCTTGTCTCAAATATAACAAAAGTCACTAAAATTCGAGGCATCTCCTGAAAGTGCTGTTCCCATTTCTCTCCTTCTTTCTACTTGCCACTGCTTTTTCAGAAGTCCACTTACCTTTTCCTTCTTTCTTGATTCATTCTTCTCTATGCTTTGTCCCCTTATCTTTGTGTTCTCCAGTCAAACACGAGAGAGATGTTATCGCCAGCTAGTTACCTAAAGAGAACCTTCTAGGCCACGACAGGGGCAGGATGTGGGGCCCTGCTGATCCATCCAGTGCCTTCCCAGAAGTAAAAGACAATGACCCAGCATCATTTCCATTGTCAGGGGTCCACAGTACCACAGAAGGCCTTTGTCTACTAAGAAGGACTGCTGGAAAATCAGGGTCCATTAGCAGACAAAATTTCCCAAAATTTGTATAGAAGGGGAAGTAAAGTAAAAATTAGGTTTCTGTCCACTTAATAAGAAATGAAAGTCTGCAAAGAAATATCAACTTCTAGAAAAGATATAAGGAAACAAAAGGCATTCAGTTTTGCAGTATTTTCTGCTCATGACAATTACAAGATTCGTTGTGACAAAATAAATGATGCTAGATTGCGGAGAGGGCATCTGCATTTGTTTCCTTTCACTTTTGAGCTCACTTAAAATTCGTGTAAAGAAGCAACTGCAGCAGGAATAAAAGTGAAGGCTGTGGAGAGTTGGACGCTGCCAGGCACCCACGATGCGAACCTCTCACAAATTGGGCTCCAGGATGTCTCATTTTCTTTCCAAATGTAAATCTTTCCTCTGACCCCCATTAAGCATAACTGACTATGATTAGCTCATGTTTTCCTTAAACAATGATACAGGTAGAGAGAATCAGCTTGTGCTCATAGGCAGCTCTTTGCAGACTTCATTATATATAAACACTTGGGGAAGGTGAAGTCATTATGGATTTTTTGCAGAACCAGCTGCAAGAGAGCAGGTGGTAGTCTGCTATGGGGTTTCTAACTCATCTTGCTCTGTGTGTGTGTGTGTGTGTGTGTGTGTGTGTGTGTGTGTGTGTGTGTGTGTTAGAAGGCCCTGATTCTTTTGAGACAGTATATATCATCACCTATCATTGAATGTGTGGTCTAATATTTGATAAGAAAAAAGATCTTGATTTTCTTTCACCTGTCTGGCTAGCTTTTTTTTTTTTTTTTTTTTTTAAGTTGAGACTAAATGACAAATTGAATGAATCTTGTTCCTTGCCTCTCTCGGAATCAATTACTTGTGCTCAAATAACTTACTTCAGAAAGCTTCAGGGTATGCAGCAAATTCATTTATCTGCTCTTAAGAAATGATTAGCATCCTAGTCAAGTAATAGAGTGCAGAACACTGATTTCTTTCAGTGTTTTTCTATCTTTGCCTCTATCTGGACAATCACAAGAGTCCACGCATGTTGAACTGGGTCTGCTGGTCTCTTGTGGTATGTGGAAATAAAACTTGCTGAGTTAATGAACTGTGGCTGAGCAGGAAGGAAAATGAGAAGAGCCGGACGAGCGACTCAAAGGCCCTTTGTTTCCCTCTCTCTGTTTCACCTCTTTACCCTGAGAGCACTCAGACTCATCTAGGGCAAGACCCGGAGAGAGTAAACTGCTTCTGTTTAATTAGTACAGGTCAAGCTCATAGTATTTCCTTTTGAACCTGTGGCTCCCTACGAAAAACACGAGCTGACCATAGTGTAGCCCTCTAGACATGAAATAGAGCGTAATTATTTTAGATATTCCAAGCATGTACAACTTCTGCTTTGATTTTACACTTACTTTGTCCTTTTTTTCCACTTAATTTTCTAGTACACTGCACAGCTATGCTAATTTGGCACGGATGCTAAATATAAGGTCAGAGCATCTCACTTTGGTCTTTACTTGATTGCTTATCACCTTTACTGAATGCCATTTCTATTTACTCTATGCATCTAATCTCATGTCGGCATGGCATCTCATTGGCAGGCTAGTGTTCTTGTTTTTCTCTCTTTCCAAGCAGCTGTTCAATAATTTCATATGACATAATGTAAATGCATTTTCTATTCATGAGGGAAGAAAGTGAATCCCCATAATCTTATACTATCATCCATTGCAGATTTCTTTTATCCAATGCTGAGAACAGGTTCTGTGGTTTTTGCATGTATAATTTTTGTTGTATAAAGACAATTTTAGAGAATCATACAAATATTTATATTTTCCTTTTCAAAAATCATGTGGCACATTTATGATACCTTTTACAAGTCATTTCAATATTTATTATAAACCAATGGACCAATTCCCTGGCTTCTCATTCACTGACACCTGCAAATAATCAGCGAAGATAATGAGGCACATGAATATACATTGCTCCACATAAATTAGCTTGGAAGCATTCTAGTATGGATTAGATTTGGAAAAAAATATTTCAGTGTGTATTGCTTGTGTGAGGAAAAAAAAAAACAACAGGCTTTTACGAACTTTTGGTTCCTACAGTTGATTAAAAGTATAAGCTGAGTCAAATATTAAGATACTTTGGCTTCAGTTTTTGGCACACAAAGAGATCTCCGTGGTCTCAGAATGGAGAACAACATTAACCAGCATGTTCTGGTTTTGTCTGTGCAATTTCTAATACCACTTTGACTTGAGGTTTTAAATACCATATGGCAAGTTCATAAACACTTTTAGCAGGTTTTTCTGAGAAATAATATGAAATTACCACCTACCTGAGACTTACAGAAATCAAAAAAGACATGCATTTTCTGGATGCCTGCCTTTTTTAGCGATTTTCAGAAACACTGCCAGCAGCTATTTAAGGTTTCTCATGTTGGTTCCTGGCAGAAAAGAATCATACTGCATAGAGGTAAGTTGTATTTTCTAAAACAGTAATCAATGATTAAAAGAATGAACATTAATATTTTTCACTTTCAGTTGAAGTTTATGTATCATATATACTCTATATTCATTAAATAATATTTAATTAAATAATATTTCGATTGATACATTATCTTCAGAATTTGTAGGATGCAATATGACCTTGCAAAGTCTTTCATTAAAGCCTATTAATGACAGGTAAAAATCGAATCTTCATGTCTTGGCCTCAAATTCTTCGTGTGTTCGACCAAAACTCTTTTTTTTTTTTTCAGAACCGGGGATTGAACTCAGGCCCTTGTGCTTGCCAGGGAAGCACTTATTCCACTGAGCCATCTCCCTGGACCCATTTTTTTTTTCTTTTGGTTTTTTTTTTTTCGACCAAAACTCTTCATGAACTTTATTTCCTATATTTTATTTTGTTATTATCATGAACCTGTTGTTAACAGTCCCTAAGGTGACCAGTTTTTTTTTGATTTTTTTCTATAACCAAGTGCTCATGTTGACATTTAACATGAAACAAAAACCAAAATATATAAGCATTGACACACCTATCTGCTACCTACCTCCTCAGCTATGAGTTGTAGAGTGAGAAATCCCTGTTAACATATCAAAACTTTAAAACATTCTGTTATGCTTTACAAAGACTCGGGTACATAAGAGTAGTAAGGTTGAGATATAATGGGTGTTGGGTTCATGAGATATGCATCTGACCATAAAAGGAAAAGCAGCTTTATCAGAGGTGATGGGAAAAGTGTGCTCAGGGATACGGGCTCCTGCCACAACCAACAAAGGATGGCATGGAAGGCGAAAATTCTGCCAAGATGGCAAGGGAGCAGAAAGGAATAAGAGAAAACAGGCTTTTGTATTTTAAAAATGTTCTTTGACTCTTTCTCATTAGTTCTTTTTTGGCTTTGATTGAAGGAAATAATTGACAAGGTTGAGTTATCTCAGGAGCATCCTGTGTGCATAATGTCCTCACAACTCATACTATTTTATTGCATGTATGTCTCGTGGCCACTATGTGTGAGCTACTAATGAAGTTCAAGTGAGGAGACGATCACTCTCGGTCATACCGTGGGCTCTACCATGCACGTGCTCAAGCCTGGAATTAGAGAGATTTCCTGGGTATTTGTTGGTTTTATTTCTGCTTCTTTTAGGACAACAGAAGCAGAATTGGCACAGGGGTGTTGTATGCACATTCAGATGGATGGAGGGATTGGCCCAATAGCCCAGATGTACTGCCTTTACTATTTCCCAGAAAGGCCCAGCTCCACACAAATCTTTGTGGGGTACAGAAAGAGAAGTGTCCATCTTCCTTGGCTACTTCCTGCTGCACAGTGGTGACAGCCTCCTGTCAAAAACCTATGAAACAAAAACCAAAATATATAAGCATTGACACACCTATCTGCTACCTATCTGTTGGTTTTTTAGGACCAACCACAAGTTGCTTGATGCTCTGTTACACAGCATTCTGGCTCTAAGTAAAAATCATGAAGCAGGACCATGTAAAGAGCTGCTGATGCGTGGGGATTATTTTGGAAAGTAGCCTGCCGGGTAATGGAGTCTGTCTCAGAGTTAACCTGGGAGAAAAAGCCTAGGAAGCCTTGATGTTCCTGGCAAACAATAACTGCGACCTCAGTTGGGAGTTTACCCCTCAAGGAGATTAAGGACCCTTGGTCCATGTTTTATTAGCACCTGAGGAAAAGTCAGCCATCCTGTATCTTTCCAGATGACTGCATGCACATGTGACCCTTTTTCCAGGGCAAATTGAAGAGCCCAAGTGAAGGCAGCACATTCTGTCTTCTTCTTTAAGTGACCCAGGTTGAAATTACTGTAGCATAACCAGCCCTCCTCTTCATAGTGTTCTTTATAAAATTGCTGCTCTTAGTGAACTACGTTGTACGTTTCCTGTCAGTGGCTGGTCCTTCAGATTTGGGTGGTTGATATAGTTCTAGGCTATGGTTTGACCACATTCATGTTCCACCTGCTTGTTAGATGGATGGGGACAACTGGTCTAAGATGTTGCGAGACTGAAGACAGCCATCTGGACTTCCAGTAAGGGTGGCCTGATATTTAGATATCCTTTCTCCAGCTATGTACAAATGTCCCTGAATTCTAACAGAGCCTAATCCAAGTGTGAACAAAGAGAGCTTTTGTCTAAGAGTGCCATAGGGGCTATTGTTTATTAACTGCTAGATCAAACGTGTGTTACCTCATCTCCTCTCTGGAAAAAGTAAGCAACGGTTTGGTTTTCCTGACCTAGACAATGTCAGCACTCCAGTGGCTACCCCATTTTTCCAACAGAAAAAGAAAAACACCTGCATGCAGCCCTCTTGGCAGGTCTGTGGGGTGACGGTGGTCCATTTTAGGGGTTCACTTTCTTGTCTTCAAATTGTTTCATATAAAGGCTTGATTGATACTCTAAAAGAGTGCATTGATGTATGACAGAAACAGAAGCCTGCTGTTCCCAAGAAGCCCCTCAGACGAGATTTAGACTCTGGAAGACCCAACTGAGAAGCTTTTGCTGTTCTTGAGGATAACTGTTTCTTTCCTCAGATACCAGATCAATTTTTCTTGACGTTTGTGAGCCTGATGTTGGGATACTTTGTAACCCTGTTTTGCTTGAAAATTGAGCCTCTTAGGGATGTTTCTATCAGATAATTTCTTGGTGAGGCTACTGATGAGGTCATTTGCACACTGTAATAGGCCACTCCTTTTAGATTTTAAGTCTCTTAGACCTTTAGTTAAAGCCTACACAAATAAATGGGTGTTATCTTTAAAACCCTGAGGCAGGATGATCCAAGCATACTGTTGTCAAAGTCCTGTTTAGGGGTCCTCCTACTCAAAGGCAAAGAATTATTGGGAGCTAGGCATCATTAAGGATAGAAAAGAAGTTTAGCTTTGAGATCAAGGACAAAGAACCACTTGGTGTCTCCTGTGATCTGTATGTGGAGAGTGCATGGGTCTGCTGAATAGTTACCACTCCTTGATAGCTCTGAGCCACTGTACTAGGCTATGTTCTCCCGATGACTTCACTGTCAGGAAGATGGGTGTGTTAAGGTGGAACTGACATGAAGCAGAGACCCTGTAACCACAACTTTATCAGTAATGGAGTTTAGGGCCAGCAAGATAGCTTAGTAGACTAAGCAGCACCTACTTAAGCAAGTACAGGGACCAGGTTCAATCCCCAGCACCACATGCCACACTGACCCCTCCTTAAGGCCCGAGCAGGTGACAGTATCCTGATATGGTGACGCATGTCTGTAATCTCAGCAATGGAGAGAGTGAAAACAGGAGGATCACTATGAGTCTAAGCTGTATAGTGAGACATGGTACCAAATTAATAGTAATAATAATAATAATAATAATAGTGTTTAGGGCCTGTCTAGCTTTTTTTCTTAAGTTAATACTGTATTTTGTGAGAATATTGATTAGAGTTCATCAGCTGAATGAATAGTGGAGAGGCCTTTGCAGCCTTCTGAGAGGTGCCATCATACAAGCCTTGGGGTTCAACTCTTGGGCAAGAACTCTGGGCCAGTAAAATCAATTTAGCCTGGCCTCTGGGAACTAGGTCATGGACTGTTAAGGGTCTGAATGCGATGGTTCTGAGTTGGAAGAACACATATCTTCTAATGAAAGACTTGAGGCCTCCCAGTAGCACCATGAAGGCAGTTTGTAGAAGGAAATCTTCAACTGCTAGTTCAGAATAAGGAATAGAAAGTTGATTGATTACTCCTTCGAAGCCTACATTTTAGGAATGGGATGAAAGCTCACTCCAATAGATTCAAATTTAGCAACGTGCTCCAGTATTGGAAATGAAACAATCTGCCCACTACATCTGGAGTCAGGTGAGTCCTCTACAAGATGAAGGGGCTGTTCCTGTGTGGGAGCCCTGGAGGCCACCGTGGGTTCCAGCATGTGGCCTCTGAGCATTCTCCCTTGGCAGCCTTGGTGACTGATGACCTCATCCTCCCCTCACCCAGGAATGAGAGCAGTCCCTCCTCAAGAGCCAAGGATCCCTCTCCATGTTCTGACAGGCTCCGTGGACTACATGGCCTTGGAGGCTTTTGCCCACTGCCCTGATTGCTGGCACTGAAGCATTCTGGCTTGCTTCACTCTGTGAATTACCTTGATCCTGGTGCTTCAGGCTATGTTATGAGCTTTATCTACTAGAAAAGGCATGGCTGTAGCCTACAGTTTTTCCTTGTTCTGTTCCTACTTTCTCTACTGTGTCACCATAACTATGAGTTAAGTAAGCAACACCAACTAATTGCCCTATCCCAGCTTGGGGTCTTTTGGAGTTTCTGTGGCTTTCTCCTAACATCTTGTGCTCATTGGCTAACTATGTACTGTTCTAAGATAAACTGACCTTCACTCTGGCCTTGTGCAGGTACCAACGCCACTTCCTGGAAGGCCATAGCACATCCTCTCGATGGCAAGTCCAGAACTGGGATATCCTTCTGGTTGAATACCTCTAACCAGTTAAGAAACCACTTAATGCCACAGTATGCCCGTTTATAAAGATATAATAAGCACGTTGCCATTGAAGTTCTCTGTAAAACCTGGTAATCATCCTGCATGAATGCCTCTTGGGCCCCTGGCTGACAGGTTGAGCGATTTAGCAAATGGCCCTCCGCCTGCCGGTAGGTGGCAGTCAAAGAACAGGGGACAGGACACATCTCTAGGGGAAAAAAATAGCTTGGTTTCATCCATTGCTGATAGCAGTCCAAGAAGGAGCTAGCTTTTAAATTCTGAGTAACCTCATACCTCCTTGTATAGTAACCTCATACCTCCCTAGCCCCTTCCTCTGCTCCCAAATTCCCTGTATTTTTTCTGTCTCATATCAGAAAAAGAAACAAGATTTCCCACAAATGAAAACTGCACAATGAAAAGACAGGCAAAAGAAAGCTTCACAATGAAAATTCACTTATCAACCACAGGTTCTACACTCTTTTAGATAGAGATACAAACTTGAGGCCCAAGTTTTGTGATAATAACAGAACCAAGTAGGATGGAAAGAGAAAGAGGTATAGTATTAGAGAAGTAACTCCAGGAAGGGACACCTCTAGGACAAAGCAGAAGGAAAGGTGAGAAGGCGGAAGCTGACCTCTCACCACTCTGCCCTTAATCTGTGCACACATTTAAATCACAAAAGGCATACTTTTCCTCCCCAATTCCCTCTGTGGAACAATAAGCTAGCCCTCTACCCTCAAAGTCTTTGTATTTCCTAGTCAATCAGTGTCTTAGTTTCTTGTGTCCCATTGCTGGGACAAAATACCCGATACTCAAATTAAGGAAGGAAGGGTTTATTTAGTTCACAGTGAGTGGAGGTTTCAGTCCATACTTGGCTGGCTCCAAGGCAGAGTGGCACATGGCAGAGGAAGGCTGTTCTGGCTGCACAAGACAAAAATAAGCGAAGGGAAAAGGAGCAGCTGTGGTAGCTCACAAGCCTCTCTCTGCTCCTCACAGTTTATGCAGATTATCCACCCCAGCGTGGGTGCAGTATTCACACCAATAATCCCAGCATTGGATCAAGGATTAACCATCAACTCTAGACACCAACCCAAAAAATGCATGAGGCTTTTGGTGGTCAAATAGACCCAAGCCCTAACAACCAGCACCAGAAGGAAAGCTGTAGAATTTAAGCTTTTCACAAATAAAACCCTGAGGGGGGAAGTAGTAACAATAAGAGGACTGGTTGCTCTCCCAGAGAGCAGACACAAGGGAAAACAATCCTCAGATGAGTACCATGTTAGTGGGAGCCCACGGACACTACTGGGTACCATAAACCCTTTGGATACTACTCAAGCAGATGCAAAAATTATCCAGTGCAGGAATACTCCTAAGAGTCCCACAGAATGAATCTGTGACAACAGCTGCACCAACTGCACACATCTCAGTTCCAACAGAAGGGTCAAGAAGGGGCTGGAGGGATGGCTCAGTGGTCTAAAGCACCTACTTTAAACAAGCTTAGCAAAGCAAACAGACCACGGTTCAATCCCCCAGCACCACATGCCAGCCAGCCCCGCCCCCTGGTGGGCTGAGCTGGCCACACACACGCATACACACACACACACACACACACACACAAATAAAAAAATAAAAAAAAAAAAAGAAGGGTCAAGAAAACAGCCTGGGAAATCCTCCCCGGTCAAGGCATCCTGACCCAGTGTGCAGGGTGGAGTCCCTGGCTTGGAGTGAGGTCTCTGGATATCAGCAGATCTGGGAGCTGAGAGCCTGCATAAGCTGTGGTGCTTGCCAGCCACCAAGTGGCTCGGCTCAGCTCCATCTCTGAGGAGACAAAGGAAGTCCCAGCCACTGACAAGGAGTCTTCATCCTTCAAAAAGCAAGGGCAACATGCTGTGCAAATACATAAGCCCCAGTGGCTGCACGGGAGCCCTTGCACCCCAACTGAAGTTCAAAGCTCTTTGGCCCACAGCTGGGCAGTTCTCTTCCTCTCCCCTTGGAGACTTCACTGCAGTGAATTGGTGATGAATTGTCTGTCTTGTGCCCATACCACATGTCTTTTGTAACTGGTAGGGAGGAACAATAGAAGGAAATCTTCCCCCAAATGGGGCTTACCTTCCTTCCTGGCTGGGGTATTTTTTCTGGTTGTTGATTCCTGCCTGGGCTGACCACGAATGATGTGTGAGTTGGATCCCTGTGACAGAGTCCAGATTCTTATGCATGTTAAACAAAGAATTGCAAGAATGCATCCAATGGTAAACAATGAAAGGAAAGACAAACACCGAACAGTACATTGATTGAAGTTAATGGGGAAGGTGTGCTCAGGTAGGGTGGATATGTTCTAGCAGAAACAAAAAGGGTGGTGTGAATAGGAATAAAAGAGGTGTGGGAGTGCCAGGTGAATAGGGAGAAAGAAGGTAATTCAAGCTCTCCAATTTAAAAGTTGTGCACCCAGACTAGATGCCTTTCATTGAAACTCTCAGGTTATGGCTGGCAGAAAAGATTGACAAGACACTTGCCACCTGAGGGGGCAGCCAGTGTGCATGATTCTCCATAATTCACCCTCCTTTAATGAGATATGTGACATGCTGTCCCTATACATGAACTATTAATGAAATTCAAGAAGGAAAATGGTTACTGTTGAACTTAACATGAAATGTAACATTCATGTGCTCTGGCCTGGAAGCTAGAAATTTGGAGGGTATTTGTTATTTTTAATCTGCTTCTCTTTGGATAAGAGAATCGTGATTGATCCTGGCTTGTTGCCCAAGTTCCATTCCATCCAGGTTCAGATGGATGGAAGTGGAATGATCACGCACCCTAAACACAATACTTGCACTAAAAAAATTATATATATATATATATTTTTTCTTTTTTTTTGTGGCAGAACTGGGGATTGAACTCAGGCCCTTGCGTTTGCCAGGCAAGCACTTATTCTACTGAGCTATCTCCCCAGCCCAAGAAATAAGTATTGGCAGAAAGAAGATAAAGGAAGTCAAGATTTTAAAACTGTACTTTTAAGAAAAACTATAGCATCAGGGAATAAAATTATTCCAGTCTCTTTTCCTTCCAAAAATTCTCAGAAATATTTTTTTTCCTGAAGTTCTTAAAGATTCCTAAGTCTACATTCATGCTTTCCACCCATATATTGTGCTGCTCACTCACAGAATGGGGTGACTGCTTTGGAGCAGTCCACCTCTTTTTCCTGTACAACGGTCTTTTGGGCCATCGCTGTCACTGTAGTAGGAGGCTCTTCCTTTCATTTGTTATTTAAACTCTCTCCTTGGATTTCCAATGAAAAATGCCCATAGCATCCTCAACTCCTGGCCACAAGGCACCTCTTTCTGTTTGGGATGTCGACTCTAGTCTCTTTCATTGTGCACTTATTATTTTTTTCTGTATTTTAGGGAAGGGTCTACAGGGTGTTCCGGGTCTCACTATTAGATTTGTCCCTTAGTGATTCGCCAGTTTACAGCCCCTCAAGTGCTGGCATTATAGCCTTGCTCCACCATGCCCAGTCTCAATTGCCCTTTCAGCGCACCCTGGGGGCTGGGCCAGCATGGCAGGTCCAAGGATCCCACCCCAGCCCCTGAGCCTGCTTGGAGGGGCTTTAATCCACTATTTGGCTGGCCCTTTTCAGTGTGTACTTATAAAACCCTGCCTAATGAAGCTGCTTGTGCCTCTCTCTCACTGATGTGTCTTGAAAAGTCTGTGTGTGTGTGTGCATGTGCGTGTGTGTGTGTGTGTGTGTGTGTGTGTGAGAAGTCAATGAGTTTGAAACTTTTTCCCAACATGAAGTAAGTTTAGATTTCTCTCCCTTTTGGGGAATCCTCTGTGGTGACCCTATTGATTGACAGTGGGATCTCAATATTTGCCTATCTAAGGATAGGATAAATGGAGGAAATTGGTGATATATTTCTTAGTTCATATGGATAGGCATTTTACTCCCAGAGTAGATTATAAGGTACTAATTCCTTTCCAAATATAAATTTTAATTTACTCAAAGGTTAGACGTAATTACTCCCTGGGGTATCTAGCACTATAAAATTGTTTTCCATTACTACTATATTTTCTGACTCCCAAAAAGTAGTTATTTAATCCAGAGCTATCTTTACTTTGAATGTCTTTAAATTCACAAACTTTGGGAAAGTTTTCCTAACTTAAATTATATATAAAGTCAGCAAGATGAAAAGACAGTGGATAAATAGAGATAGCAAAAAATGACAGCTGAGGATGTGAAAGAAAGTATGTTATATTATAAAGTCTGAAACAGAAACTCAAGTTCATAGTAGGCTGAGTCAGCAAGGAAAAACTTATGTATATATATTCTTTAAGAAAGAAAGAAATAGATTTTAAAACTGTTTCATAATAATGGCTAAAATAAACAAAGACTGCCTTCCACGAATTTTAAAATTTAAATGTATTTCTGGACGATTTGTTTGAAATATCTCATTGTTCTAAGATGCCAGAGAAGTCTGGGAAAATACAATCTGGCAAGAACAGCAGTGACTAAGCAAACATTGTTGGAATATAAAGATACCTCTGAACATTTAATGGCTTCAGGAATCTGAGAGCTCTTTTTTAAAATCTGTATAGGCCAGTGTCTCAGTTATTTTTCTCTCATTGCTGGGACAAAATACCCAACAGCCAAAATTAAGGCAGGAAAGGTTTATTTAGCTCACAGTTTGTGGAGGTTTTCAGTCCGTACTCGGCTGGCTCAAGGCAGAGCCAGAGGGTAGCCGTTCATGGTGAAGGAAGATAGCAAAGAGCCAAAAGAAGAGCAGCAGCGGTGGCAGCTAGCCAGCCTCTCTCCCCTGCTTATATTGCATGCAGGCTGTCTGCCCTGGCGTGGGTGTAGCACTCATGCCCATAATCCCAGCATTGGATCAAGGATTAATCACAAACTCTAGAAACCTGCACCAGTGACTTCCGAGGCTTTGGGGGAACAGCTACACACAATACATGACAGCCAGTAAGACTCAACTTGGAGAATCAGAAATCTGACCAAAGCATGACAGGAAACACCAAACCAATGAATGCAAATGGGCCATCTTGAGGACTATAGCAGAGAGCACCTGGGGTACAATGAGAATAGCCTCATGGCTGAACAAATGCGTAACTTGAAAGTGTGCATCGTTTTGTATTCTGTGATTAGCACAGAGGTACATTCAGTGCAGGTTTCTGTACAGTTAGTGTAACTTGGTATGTACATAATAAGGTCAGGCATAGGACCTTGTACTTCTCAGTTCTTAAATGTCTACTCAATGAAGTAATGACTTATTCAAATAAATTTACATTAAATGTTCTTTTACCATAAATATTGTGAACCCCAAATACCTTGTTCATATATATTGGTTTAATCTAATGACAGGTAAATATGGAAATTAAAGTAGCTGATAAAATCTGTAGGTTTAGGGAACTTTTGAGAACATGCTGAGAGGTGGAGGAGCAGCAGCAGCTGGACCTGCACAAGGCTACACGCTCCTTCCTGCCTACCCCACCGTGGCTCAAGCCTACATGCTCCTTCCTGCCTACCCCACCGTGGCCCAGCCTGCTTATCACCTGTAGAAAGTGGTGAAAGAAACAACTTATTACAATGTTTTGGGGTCAAATCCTTTGCTACCCAAGAACTAAAACAGGCTTATAGGAATCTGGTTTTGAAGTACCATCCTGATATGAATCCAAATGAAGGTGAAAAGCTTAAACAGATTTCTCAAGTTTATGAAGTTTTCTCTGATGTCAAGAGAAGGGAATTGTATGACAAAGGAGGAGAACAGGCAATTAAGGAGGGTGGAGCAGGCGGAGGTTTTGGATCCCCCATGGATATCTTCAGTATGTTTTTTGGAGGAGGAGGAGAAAATGCAGAGAGAAAGGAGAGGTAAAAGTGTGGTGCATCAGCTCTCAGTTGCCTTAGAAGGTTTAGATAATGGTGCCACAAGGAAATTGGCCCTGCAAAAGAATGTGATTTTTGATAAATGTGAAGGCTGAGGTGGTAAGAAAGGAGCTGTGGAGTGCCGTCCCAACTGCTGAGTTACTGGAATGCAACTAAGAATTCATCAGATAGGACCTGGAATGGTTCAGCAAATTCAGTCTGTGTGCATGGAGTGCCAAGGCCATGGAGAATGCATCAGCCCTGAAAAGCTGCAATGGAAAGAAGATAGAGAAAAGAAGATTCTAGAAGTTCATATTGACAAGGGCATGAAAGATGGCCAGAAGATAATGTTCCATGGTGAAGGAGACCAAGAACCAGGGCTAGAGCCAGGAGATATTATCAATGTGTTAGATCAGAAGGACCATGCTGTTTGAGATGAGATCTTTTCATGTGTATAGATGTACAGCTAGTTGAAGCACTGTGTGGCTTCCAAAAGCCAATGTCCACTCTTGACAACCAATAGATAGTCATCTCCTCTCATCCAAGTCAAATTGTCAAGCATGGAGACATCAAGTGTGTGCTAAATGAAGGCATATTGGAGACCATATGAAAAGTCATCTAATCATCAAATTTAAGGTAAACTTTGCTGAAAATGGCTTTCTCTCACCTGATAAACTCTCCTTGCTGAAAAACTCTTGCCTGAAAGGAAGGAATTAGAAGAGACCAGTGAAATAGGTCAGGTAGAACTGGTGGACTTTGATCCAAATCAGGAAAGACGACACCATTATAATGGAGAAGCCTGTGAGGATGACGAACGTCATCCTAGAGGTGGTGTTCAATGTCAGACCTCTGAGTGGGGGCCAGTGAATACTGCTCACTGCTGGTACGTGGTGTGCAGTAGTGAGTGAGCGAAGGACTAGAATCACCATATACTCACTACTGACCATGGATTTTGTTTCAATATTCAATTATGGTAGTGTGTTAGAAGTTAAATGAAGAATAAACACAAATACAAAAGCTCCAACTTTGCTCTGTATGTATGATGACTTGTACAAGATGAAGTTTCATGCCTGTGAAAATTACCTACCCCTGGTGTCTGTGAGGCCATGCCTTGTAATTGACTTCAGTTGTATACATGGGCAATCTTAGACTGAAATGCTAGGGATATATGTGTTGACTTCAGTGTATGGCCCTTCATTGTTAAGCTATGGATTAAAACTATATTTAACTGGCAACCAGAAAAAGGAAACAGTTTGCGGAAGTGCTGGTCTGCTTACAATTATTTGTCTTAAGTGGGACTCACTGTGATGTCTCTGCATTCTACTGCCTCAACTACTACTTGAAGGTGGCATAAAATATAACTTAGCCTGTGTTAACAGTGATAGAAATGATACCTTTCTAAAGAAGGGGTTTATCATAATGGTGCTTGTTAGGGGCCTGCATTTCTAGGACTGCAGTCCTGTCTACTGTGCCATCTTTTAATATA
>NW_004524943.1:535163-537652 GCF_000260255.1 Octodon degus | reverse complement strand
ATATATCACTGTTGACTACTCCTACTTACATTGTTTTTGCCTTCTCTTTGGACCATAATAAGTGCTTGAGTTTTGACTTCAGAGCTGGGTGACTTTGAAATTAAATTGAAGAGAATACGTGGAAAGGTAATTTGCATGTGTAATATAAGAAGGTGTTCCATAGGTGCGTTACAGGTTTACTTTAATCAATTTGACTTAATGCTCCAAAGTAGCTGTAATTTAATGGTAATAGTATAGCAAATTATGATGGATAGCTTTACTTGAATGTTTAAAAAATGTCATATGTTCACATGCTTATTCTGGGTATCAGAATTTAGGCAGGTGTTAAAATATTTGAATGTCTTCTGATATACGGATTACAAAGCCAAATAAAATAAAGTAAAATATGTAGATTTAATTCAATCTGCCATGTGGTTAACATGGTTCCACAGACTCCATATAAAAATGTGTCCATTACCTTGTAATTCTATTACAGCAGAAAAAAGTTTTTTTAGAAACTGGTATGTACCAGTGTACTGTGTTTTCACAAGAAGCGTTATCTATGTATCTATTAGAAGAAGCACTAATGTCTGGCTATATTCTATCATCTCTGAGTTTAATATAAATTACAACATACTAGAGGCAAAAAGCTTATATAGATACGAGGGATTTAGCAGAAACTGTACAAAAGCAGGCATCGTGTTTCCTAAGGTGGCAGTGAAAAGTTTAAAAAAGTTTGATGCACTAAACCATGATTGTGGATAGCCAAGTATAATTTCCCACTCATATTGGACATGGGATACAAGGAGAGGAGAGGCTTTGTACACACTCAGAACACTTGTGCAAACAAGTGATTTTTGCACTGAAAGCTAAGACAGAAGAGAGTGAAATGTACGGTCTGGCACTTCACAAAACTTAATAAGTGTCTAAAAGTGTTTTTATTTCTTTTTTTCCAGACTGATATTCTTTCTCTTAAAATTGGTACTTAGGCATATAATATAACCCTAGAGAAACTGTGAACATCTATACACAGGAGCGTTTGCATTCTGGTGCACTAATGTTTGCTTGTAAGTTCAGATTCCTGCTTTTCCGCTTTGAAACATGTGAAGTTGCTATATCATTACTACCTGAATGGTGTCCAGCCACACCATGAAAGTGGTAGCAATACAGAAGTGCCACTGGGGCCAAGGAGCCGCTACCTCCATGCACTGCTTGCCTCTTGCCCTGCCCACTCAGAGTCTACTATCACGATAATACACTTTGCTGCTTCTTCATTACCTCCACGTGCCACATTCAGTGCTTTGCTTCTGAATTACCCTTCCTGTTGGAGCTCTCTGAATGTAAGAACTGAAGAACCTTTACTGGGCCCCATCACTGGTATGACCAGGACTCCAGAAATCAGTTGTTCATCTATGATTCAAACATAAAGTGAGAAATCCTAGGGGTTCATTTCTATTCTAATGAATGCTTTAAAGTATTTGACTATGTAGCAATTCAAAGAGAATTGTTCCATGATATGATTGGAATATTTTGTGGGAACCAAATGCACTAACCCAACATATAATAAAAACATTCCATGCCTTCCAGCTGATGGGACAATGGTCGCACATTATAAAGAAGAGTTATTCTTCCATAGGAAATGTAGACATTTGAAAGATGTAAAAGCCTCTACTATTTTACTGAGAGGAAGGGTATCAGGTAGTTGGTCGGGAATGGTTTCATTCACTTGGTGGATACCTCAGAGGAAAGAAAAGAAGACAGTCTTTTTCTCTTGTAAACTGGAATTCTGCACCAACAAATGATATTTCATAACTCTGGATTCCCTTAGCAGCAGCATATTTAGAAAATAGAACGTAAGGTCTAAATGACATAATTTTCTGGATAGCATTTAGATTTTACACCTTTCTAGGGCCTAAAATAAAGATGGTTTTTGAGGCAAAAGTTGCTGCTCTACAGGGTAATTCCACAGCTTTGTTGTGACACTGGAATGTGAAACAGAGTCACTGCTGATGTGCACAGCTCCCTCTGCCTTGTCAAGGCCTATGAATTAGCCAGTACTCTCGAGGGTAATAATAAACCTCTATTGGATTGGAACTCTAATTTATCTGAATATTATCCTCTAATCCAATTTCTGATTTTGTTTTAGATAAACTACTTTCAAGTTTATTTTCTTGTGACAAAAATCAAAATAAGAAACAGATAATTGTCATTTCTGAAATATGCTCTTGCTATCACTGTTTTCCAAGCAATTTACTATTCACGTATGTTTATGTATTCCTTCTTTCAAGAAAATAGCAGAAAATGATAGTAATTTTGTCCTTCCAGAGTCTCATAATGCAATGTAGAACATATATTAAGAAGTAAATAATTATATAGGCCGATATGTTTATTGCCTAAACCTTTTCTGGAATTTAGTTATTTGTTCTTCAGAAGAAAAATTATCAAAAATAGTTGCCCAGTCACTTCACTTTTTTCTAATTTTATTTTTATATTCCTTTTTTTCTTCCTTC
>NW_004524943.1:524485-535025 GCF_000260255.1 Octodon degus | reverse complement strand
GGGAAGGGTCTACAGGGTGTTCAGGGTCTCACTACTAGATCGAACTCATAGTGATCCACTGTTTACAGCCTCCCAAGTGCTGGGATTATAGGCATGCGCCACCACGCCCAGTCTCAAATGCCATTTCAGTGTACTCGGGGGCAGGGCCGGCAAGGCAGACCAGGAGATCGAATTGATATGGGGTATTGCCATATAGTTCAGACTTGTAGTGATTCTCCTGTACCATACTCCCCAGCACTGGGACTGCAAGCATGTGCTACCATATCTCCTTTTTGGGGCCAGCACAGCTCACCTGCCTAGTCACTTCTGTTTTTAATGAAAATCTCATTCTTGTATGAAGTGAGTGGTTCAGAAAAATCAAGATTTCAATGCATTTCATTTTCAAAATATTTGTGGATTCCATTATTAGATTGATATACTCTATTAAGTAAGCACTTAAAAAGCCTGAAGATTAAAACTCTGTTTGAGTATATTGTTATTGAAAAAGATATCCAAATTATTTCTCTTTTAAATATAGAGATTTAAAATTTTTTGACTGGTAAAAGATAAGATATGTGCACACCTGCAACCCCAGCACTCTGGAAAGTGGAGTCTGGAGAATTGAAAAGTAGAACCCACTCTTGGTAACTTAGTAACACCCAATCTCAAAGAAAGGGATGAAAACATCAAATTGTTCCAAACCAATCAACCAAAACAAACAAACAGGAAACAAGGGCTAAGAATGTGTCTTACGTCAAGGATTGTGGGTTCAATTCCAGCATAAAAACCAACAACAAATACTTCATTTTTGCTTTTACTTTCTCTACGTGGTATGCATCACATCATACACAACTGAATTATGAATATATTGATATTGTTTCACATTTATGATACTCTTAGCTTTTTAAATAACATACCTGTGGGCTGGTTGGGAATGCAGAAAACCCCTGATTTCTACTAGCCATCCTGATATCTTGATGGTCAGTGAGGATGAGGTACCCACAGGCAGGATGAGATCTATTGAGGATCATACTGTGAGGGCACCTCAAGGTGGAAAAGGGTCCTAGCTTGTGCCTGTTGTGATATTGATCCTTCCCATTCCACCAGTTTCCCCACCTTTCCAGGAAAAATACCTTTCTCTGCCGCTCTACCTCTCACTAAACATAAGCGTGAAAGTGGCCCAGCAGAGAATCTTTTGCCATTGCCCATCCTGAGGATCTGACCTCCTAGCCCCTTCCTACACATTGAGAGATTTATTTCTGTTTTTCCTTCATCTTTCCCAGTATCCCTCATAGAGTTTTGGGGGATCTTGGCTATAGTCCTGGCAGGCAGGGTGTGGTGGCACCTGTAATCCCGAACTGAGGCAGGGGGATCCCTGTGAGTTTGGGTCCAACCTGGGGTACCTGGTGAGTTCAGTGCCAGCCTGAACTACATAGCAAGAATCCATCTCAAAAATAAATAAATAAAATAAACGAATAAAATCCTGCAGTGTTACTTTGAACTATGTCAATAAATCTCAGCTTTACTCCTGCAGTACTGAACAACAGAAGGCTACAGTATGATTTTTATAACCGGTTTCAGATTGTAGATTGTGTCAGCATAGTAACATATCTAATAACCTTGGTAACTTCTTAACAACAAAGCTGTGAGGGAGTTGAATGGTTCACCATGTAAGTGAAAAAAGACTGTGATAGGTCAGTTTAAAGATATTTCTCAACTTGATAGTTTTAGGAGCCCTCCGGGTGATTAGTGCACTTCTAGGACTGTCTGGCTGGACCTTGGCATGTCACCTTGGGTGTGACACCTGCCCCCCTGCTGCTTCCTCTTGTGCTGTCCCCAGGGTCTGGGTCCCAGCCCTCTAAAGGGAGCAGTTTTTCTGCACCACACCTTTCTCCTTCCATGGTGCTGCTGCCTTACAACCAGCCTTAGACTGCATCTTATGAAACTGTGCACCAAGTGACATCTTTCCTTTTTAAAATTGTGAGTGTTGGTTATTGTGTCCCAGCAAAGAAAAGCTAATATAATGAGTGAAAAGACAACATTGACATAGGAAAAATGATTACAAATACAGAGATGAAGTCTGAACTTCATAAGAATGTACGTTTTCATATAGGATATGCATGCAAACAACATGAACATAAACATGCCTATGCGCCCATATCTAAACTGAGTCAGAACTTCAGCCCACCCAAGTGACGTGTCATGTGAGTAGTTGCAAAGAATTAATAAGCATTGTTTTCATTAAAAGTACATTTCTTTATATTTTTCTCCTTAAAAATTTAAAATTACATGCAGGATTGTGTCACTGTTATGTAGCAATTATTGATATTTCTGACATGTACCTCTCAGGTGTTATTTATGTAAAATACTTGTATTAGTTATAATTAACTAAATAAATTTATAATCATATATATTTTGATATAGATAGATTCCATGTTGATTTATCTTTGTACCTTATTGATGATGCTTTACATGTTTTGCATTAAAAATCTTTTTATCAAGAATATTTGTTCATGCAATAATACAGTGAACATATATTGAATATACAATATATACAGGAAATTCTGAGGTGTGTAAAAAGTTAAGATAATTATGAAGGATATATTTTGAAAAATATAAAACTACAAGTTTTAAAGGTTATAAGATAGAAGTTATAAATTCTCTACTGTTCCACTTAGGTCGTAGAATCTTATGTTGAACATTTGTATTTATCTCTATTATGTAAATATATGCTTTCCAAATAAAAAATGTACAAGTTTACTGTATTAGACATAGTCTCAGCAATATATTACACAAATGTTAATTTAGGTCAAATACAATCCTGAGGCCCACATGATAAATATGCACTTTAAAATTTTCCTAAAAAATTAATTGCATTATAAAAAACTTGGTAACAAATCTATTAATTATTAAACTATATCATACCTTGAGGATCTCACGTAAATCTTTATGGTTGATTTTTCTTATATTTACCCTTGAGAATCCAGCCCTTGTTCACTTTAAACCTTTAGGTTTTATTCTTACCCAAGAATTTCTTTTTGAATTTTACAATGTAGAATACATTTGTAAAATACGGAGTACTATAAGACTTCAATAGTATACTTTTTTGGTGCTCACTGGTTTCTCAGTCCTTTTCTCATGTTTAAAAATGTTTATTAGTAGTGGTTTGCTGTACATTATGGTTGTAACTCTCTTCTCCTTTCTGCTGCCCTTCCATCATAGTGGAAAAGACATTGGAAGGAGCAGCTCAGCAAGGAGTCAATGATACGTTGTTTCCCGAGGCTCAATCAAACGCAGGAAGAAGCTGCAAAGACTAAAGTGAGATGCTGATTGCTACTCCCCAGTCCACTGCTATATTTTGGGCCTTCCTGAAGAACTTTCGCAGTGCCTGTCACCACTGATCCTTTTGGAAACTCTGCTGAAAGTTCCCAAAGAACATAAATTTCTTTGAAAAACCGACAAGGCCATATCACATTGTGATTTAGAACCTAATGATTAAAGCCTTTGCATTTTCATGAAGTTCTACTCATCGATGGTGCCATATGGATAGAATTGAAGTTTTGAGATAGAGAGATAAAAACTCTTGTGGTGCTAGGAAGGAAGCGAAATTTCTACGAACTATTTCTAGGCTCTGTTTACTAGGGGAGATGCTTATGTGCTTTACCTATGGGGAAGAACCAGGTGTTGTACGGTGACACATCAGGTGAATACTGCAGAGGAAGACATGCTGCCCTTTTGTCAGCCTACCTTCCATTGGACGGTATTTGGCAAAGCAACTCACTATATACATATATATATATATATATATATATATATATATATATATGTATGTATATAGTGAGTCTGTGGCCTTGTCAGGGCCACAGACCATTTAATTTACAACACTTCCAGAAAACGTCCAGAAAGTAGAACAAACAATGAAAACAAAGAGGAAGGCTGCTTGAAGTGTATCTGTTGGGAGATCAATAGTTATGTATCTTCATTTAACATGCCTTTTAAAGTTTAAATGGTTTCTTTATGTTTTGATCACTCCTTCTAGTTACAAAATTATACAAACTATGAAGAAAAGCAAATGCCAACTAAAAGAGAGAAATCTTGGCAGGAGAGGAGCAGTTGGGTTGGATCTTAAAAGTAGGAAGAAAATCATTTCATGAAATAATTATCAACAGATGACTAAAGCATAGACACAGTGCAGCATTCATTCTGTACCCCAGCATAGCGTACTTGTACTATTGGCATGGCAGACATTCCTGATCCTGGTTATAATTCTCACTGGTAGGTGCTAGAAAAGGTCATGTCATCATTTCAGCTTTTATAATGTGCAGTTGTCAGGGCCACAGACCATTTAGATAATGACAGCACTAGATTTTTAACAAAATAACACAAAGTGATTATTTTCATTGATTTAGTTAATGCATTGATGAAAAGTAAAGAGAAAATCTAGATGGAGATATATCACTTAAAGTTGAGTTATTTATCTCTTTATAGATTGGCACATAGATTTGAAATTGGATTTTTGCAAGTGTGTTCATATAATTATGTCCTTGTTCATGTGTGTATGTGTGTGTATCCTTGTGCAAGTGTACTTACCTATATTTACAATTTCATCATTGACTTATATACTCAAATCTTTATGTGGTTTGTATTTATATAAAAGTATTCAGTATGTCAAAATCTTGAATTTTAAAATGTTTAAGGCAACTATAAAATGTTGAAATATTGATTTACTTAATAACAAGGTTAACTACAGAGCTTATCGTAGCATATGGTGGTATCTATTTTGGAATTATTATTCTCAGAGCCTATTTAAGTAAATAAAATCCATCTCTACTTAAGGATTCTTAGGAGGAGAATGTTTGATTTGAGACTCTCTGGTGAATTCTGGAGCTCCATTGGTAAACACAGACTCCTCATACTTTAGAGCAAATGCAAGATTCAAATGTTGATACAAATTTTGCCAAGCATATTTATTTTTACTATTCCTTTCAGGTTCTTTTTCATGCTCAAAATTTACTATCTCACCTGACAGGCATGTACTGCATACATATTCTTTGCCACAGACAGTTCCCCATGTTAGATAACAATCTGAAAATAAGTAACAGTTCCCTCTTGCGTAGGACTATTATCTTGAAGATTCTGAATCTCAGTACTGGTAAGGAATTGAAGATGGATAGGGCTTCCATTAAGCTTTTACTTAAAAATCCACCACAATCCACAGAAAATTTCAAGCCACTACTTATATTTCAAATGATAAAAACTCATCAGTCATTTCAATGTTTAAATGTATGATATACAGAAAAAAATTAAAATATATCCCTCAAATGTGACAAGAATGTTAATACTTTTCTTTGTTGTAGTTCTCATTTGGTGTTCTTTAACATACTATCAAAGCATTAGACAAAACAAGTAAATTCAGCTTTTGAAGAGGTCATCTATCATTTGGTCATGTTAAAAAAGTTTTCAGTATTTGCATAGAGAAAGAATTAAGAATTCCCATTCCTAAAATGTGATGATTGGATTTACTCTATCATTTCTTGAAAATAACCCTTGTTTTTGCATCATCATCTCCACATATGAATAGTTTAGCAAATTAAAAAGTTACAAAGGCAATAAGCATGCAGCTCTGGACTGCAAATTAATAAAAGAGAAGAAAACAAAACAAAGAAAAAGACAATTTGTCATTGCCAACATTATTTTACTTAACTCTTTTTAATTCAGTTATGGTAGAAAACACACCCAAGCATCTCAGCTATTTTTTTCGACTCTGCGACACAATGCCTGAAGTCCACACATTAGAGCAGAGGCTTATTTTAGCTTACATTCTGTAGAGGTTTCAGGGCATAGTGGGCTGACTCCTAGGCAGGACATCAGGGCAGTGGGTCATCACAGAGGAGGGAGAGTTTATGACAGGGTGAGGACAACAGAGAGAGAAGGATCAAGGGAGGAGACAGACATTCCCAAGGCCACGCCTCCAGGGGCCAACGCCCTCTAACCAGGCTTCACTCCCAGATCACAGTCAGCTGTAAACTCCTGAGTCCTCAACGCACTGATAAGAACAAGCCTGCCTCCAGAAGGAAGGCTTCTACCTGGAACCCCACCTATGAGCACATGTAGGTCTGGCACTTCTGGACTTCAGTCGTAGCACCTAAAGAGCTCTCCACTGAGAGAAATGATGCACAGTAATTTTACAAGTACTATTTTATAAAGCAGATCTGTCTGTAGTACTGTTCCATTTTGCATGGCTGAAATTCCACAGAAGATCTATTTTTTCCTGCCCAGCTCCTGCGTATTATAGGAACTTCGTTTCACACCAGAGAAACAATTTCATATTGAATATGTATGATTGATTTATTTCACTTGAGTGTGATCTCAAAGACATCCATTTACCTAGAAATGTCAAGAACTTATCCTTTATTGTCAAGTAGTACTCTATCATATAATTTTTTTAAAAAAAAAAAAAACCTTTATCCATTGATCAGATGTTTGCCATTGGGGCTACTTCCAAATTTTAGCTATATATATTGTGCTGCTGTTGTGCTTGCCTCGACAGAACGCATGCAAATTGTGCCTCTATAAACATGGATATGCATATATGACTGTGGTATGATGCTGTTATCCCCCCAAAGCCTCATGCAGTCATGGGGCAGACTTCTAGAGTTTGTGATTAACTCATGATCCACTGGGATTATGGGTGATCCAAGGCTGGGATTAAGGGTCTGAGTACTGCTGGGATGATGGGTGTGGGTGCTGCACACAGCCTGGGATGGATAGCCTGAATGCAATTGAGGGAGACAACGTTGCTCCCTGTTGCCATTATTGCTGCTACTCCTTCCTCTTGCTCTTTTGCTCCCTCTGCCACCATGAACTGCTGTCCTCTTCCATGTACCAGTCTGTCTTGGAGCCAGCTGGGTAAGTACTGAAACTTTTGGTAACTGTGAGTTACATAAACCTTTCCTTCCTTCATTTTGGGTGTTGGGCATTTTTCGAGCAATGCGATAAGAGTAACTGAGACAGTATCATAGCACTAGTGTCTTTTGTTGAAGTTATGTGTCAAACACTCATATAGGAGACTGGGGGTGGGGTAGGCCAAGAACAGCAGATTAAAGACATGGCAGATTTAAAGATATTGTTTTGATGTTTAGATGTTTGATCCATTTTTGTTTTAGCATAGTGCATGATGAATGACATGGGTCTAGTTTTAATCTTTGGCATGAAGGAAGCCAGTTTTTATAACATCATTTATTAAAGAAATAAAGAGGCTATCTTTCCTCCAGTGAAGGTGGTATTTGGCCCCTTTGTCAAAAAATATATATACACAAGATAGTATCGATATACAGATACTTTCTCTTAGTGCAATGAGAATAAAGGTTTGTACTAATATTGTTTAGACGAGGTATGCCTATATCTTGTCCTCTGAATAACTACTATGAAGGCAACAATATGCAATGTATTCATTATTATAACAGTCATACTACCCTGTTTTGAAACTGTTTCATTGTTATTTTGTATTTTTTCTCAATAAAATGAAAAAAAAAACATTAAAAAATATTGGATCAGTGTGTTTTATATTGCTACCACTAATCTCATCCACTAATACTTGGGCCTCTTTTCCATTGTTTATTTTACTGCTGTTACAGTTTTATCATAGTAGCTTTGTGCTTGTGATGATCCCTGCCTTGCCTTTGTTGCCAAGAATTGCCTTCGCTATTCTAGGTTTTAATTTTAAGATTGTTCTCTCTAATCCTGTGAGACATGTTATTGATTGACATTTCATTAAATCTGTACAACAATTTTGGAAGTGTGTCTATTTTTATTATATTGGTTCTTCCTGCCCAAGAAAAAGCATATCTTTCCATTTTCTAATATACTCTTTAATGTTCTCCTTCATAGTACTGTTGTCAGTGGAAAGGTCTTTTACCTCTTTCTTACACTGATTTCTAACTAATTCATGTTTTTCAATAGTATTATAAAATATGTAGTTTCTCTTGCTTCTCTCTCAGTTAGTTTATTTCTGCACAGTGGTGTACTGATTTTGAGTGTTGAATTTGTATCTACCTACTTGATTAAATTTTGTTATCAAATCTCAAAGTTTTTGGTAGAATTTTGGATGTCTTAGATATCTAGAATATAATGCCATTTGCAAATCATTATAATTTAACTTCTTTTACTACTATCCTTACTGCTTGGACTAATGCTCCAGAACTATATGGAGTACAAGTGGTGATACTGATCATCCTTGTCTCATTCCTAATTTTAGAACAAAAACATGAAGATTTTGACCATTTGCTATGATGTTGGCTGTTAGTTTTTATTAGATGTATTTCACCAGATTAAGATAAAAATAATCTATTCCAGTTTTCTAAGCATTTTTATCATAAATCAGTGATGGGATTTTCAAATTCGTTTTTCTGCATCTTTTGCAATGATCTTGAGGTCTTTTTACTTGAGTCAGTCAATGTGGTGCACTGCAATCAGTGATTTGGGAGTGCTGAATTATCCTTGGATCTCTGAGATGAGTCACATTTGGTCACAGTGTGCAATCTTTTTCATGATTTGGTGTACTCTCTTTGCTAGTATCTTATTAAGAATCTTTGCATCTATGGTCCTGAGAGAGATTGGTCTGTGATTCTGTTATTTGGTTTTGTTATTCTGTTGTTGGTATCAAGGTAATATTTAATTCTAGGATTCATTTTGAATTATTGATTCCCTTTCCAATTCATTAAAAATTTTGAGGCACAGTGGTATTAGATCTTCTCTAAATTTCTTGTATAAATTTGCAGTAAATAAATCTGGAAATGAGACTGTCTTTGTTAAAAGTATTTAATTATTTCTTCAATTTCATTAAATGATATTGGGCTGTTTATAAGTACTATATCTTTTTGTTTCCCCCTTAGTTAATTCATTGGTACATAGACATCTATCTCTTTCTTCTGTGTTTTTCATCTTATTAGAATATAGATTCTTGAAGTAGTTTTTCATGATCATTTCATTTCTACAGGATCTGTTGTGGTTTTACCCTTTTCATTCTTAATCACTTGGATTTGAGTTATTTCTGTCCATTTTTAATAAGGTGGTCCAAGGGTTTATCATGTTTATTTAATATTTCAAAGAAACAATTATTTGATTCACTGATCCTTTGTATTGTTTTCTTACTCTCAATTATGTTAATTTCTGCTGTGATCTTGGTAATTTCCTTGCTTATATGAGGTTTGGAGTTCAGTTACTCTTCTTTTTTCTAGAAACATCTAGTTAAATAATAGGCATTTTGTGTTTGCTCTATTTTTTCTAAAGTGAGAATTTACTAATATAAATTTCTCTGGTAGAGCTACTCTCACTGCTTCCATTAAATTCTGGTTTGTTGTTTTGACATTATTGTTTAATTGCAGAAATTATCTACTTTTTTTTCTGTGACTCATTGTTCAGGGGAATGGTATTTGATTTACATGTTTTTATGCAGGTTTTGTGGGGGTTTTGTCATTTATTTCTAATTTCGTTCCTCTATCATTTGTTATTATGTATTTAAAAATTTCAATTCCTTCAGAATTACTCAAGCCAGTTTTGTGAGCTAGTATGTTGTTTGTTTGGAATACTGTCCCTTACTCTGCTGAGAAGAATATGTATCCTGAAGTTGTGTAGTGCACCACTATGTAGACATTTACAAAAGTCATTTGTTCAAAGGATCTATACAGTTCTGATTTTGTTTTTTTATTTAGCCAGCCAATTTCTAACTGTAGTATTGAGCTCCCCCATTAGAACAGTGTTAGTTCTTATTTTATTATTCATGTCCATTTATATTTGTTGTACATAGTTGGGTGCACTGGAATTTTGAACAGATATATTTATAATTGTTCTCTTAACAAGTATGTAGTGAGTTGTTGGGTTTTTTTTCCTATTTCTTGATCAATCTTGGCTGGAAATCTATTTTATCTGCAAATAAAACATCTAACCCACTTTTTTCTTGATTTTTGTCACATGGAGTACTGTTTTCCAACTGTTGACCTTCAACTATTAATTTATTTTTAATTAAATGTGTTTGTTGTATCTAGTATATTGTTGTGTCTTGTTTCTTGATCACTCTGCTGATCTCTTCCTTTTCTTTGGTAAAGTGAAACCATTCACCCTGATAGTTATAACTGGTATATATTGAGTTAACCTTGTCCTATCATTTTGCTTTCTTGGTTCTCCTTTCTCCTCCTTTTACTTGCTTACCTTGTTTGGTGGATTCAGCCTCTTGCAGTTTACGGAATCATAGTCTTCATTGTCAAATTCTATAATGTCCTTCAGAACAAGAGTTGTGGAATACTTATTTGGTGGCCATGAATTTCTGCTACTGTTATTTGTCATGGAAATATCTTATTTCTCTATTTTTTTTCAGAACCAGGGATTAAACTCAGGCCCTTGCACTTATCCAGCAAGCACTTATTCATCTGAGCTATCTCCCCGATCCATTATTTTTCTATTTCAAAAGATAGTTTTGGGGGTCAGGGAGATGGTTCAGTAGAATAAATACTTCCCTGGTCAGTGCAAGTGTCTGAGATAAATCTCTGGTTCTTAAAAAAAA
>NW_004524943.1:515109-516629 GCF_000260255.1 Octodon degus | reverse complement strand
TTTAGAATGTTGCAGTATTTGGATGTTTCTGTATCATTTGGAAAAGGTTTTACATTTCTAAAGAGCTTCAGAATGTAACAACTTAATGGTAATCAATTTAGTTGAAATTTTAGAATTCTGTGAGTAAACAGAAGAAATATTAATGTACATCAAAGTACATATTTCAATGTACCAGTGACGTTCATTTCACAAACTCCAAGACCTGTTCCTTTTAGGATTTGAAACCTTGGTGGAAACAATTACAAAACAAATAGCATCAACTAACAGAGATGAGCTATTTCCCTCACTATAGAAACCATGATAAAGCTTCATTTGTTTTTCAAAGAAATGATTTGTTAATATTATTAGTAAAGTCAGTAGGTTTATTGGGTATGTGCTACAAGGAAAGGTCTCTTTAGCAAAGATTGTATAATTTATAAAGAGAAACACTTTTTTCTGGACATGGTGGCATGACTGCATTCCAAGCCCTTGAGATGCAGTGGCAGGAGAATGACCATGAGTTTCTTGGGCTACATAGTGGGATTAAGATGAAAGACTATATCTCAGACAACAAAAAACATAAAAAGAAAGAAAAGACAAAGAAGGAAGAAAGGAAGGAAGGAAGGAAGGAAGGAAGGAAGGAAGGAAGGAAAGAAGGAAGGAAGGAAGGAAAAGAAAAGATTTATATTTTGTAGTTCTTGAGTCTAGAGTCTGGGATGTCCAAAATTTAGAACTGCCCCAATCCAAACTCTAGTGAGGTCAATTTTGCTGCATCATCTAATAAGGGTCAAAACCCAAGATAGTAAGAGAGAAATAATGGGCTGAATTCTAGAGACAGCCCATGGTAGCCTTAAGAGACTCAGTGTAAGTGTAGCACAGTAACAATAGCCACATGAATTCATTCATTATTGGTCTTCATCTCTCCAACCTATGGATTAAATTTTTTTTCGGGTTAAATTTTTTGACAAATAATATATATATATATATATATATATATATATATATATATTCAATCCTGTACCCACAGTATATTCAATAAATCCCATCTGTCACTGAAATATAAATATGATAAGAGAAACAACTGAGGACTCAATCCCTACAGCACTGTATATAGCCAGAGGGTACCTAGAAGTATCAGTACACAGTTATTATTTAATCGACTAGGTTAAAATGGCAGCTTCACAATGGAGGAAAGAGTCTTGTTTCTAAGTTGGTACTTCTAACAAACCTACATTCTTCTATTGTACTGCCTTAAAACTCCTGAATCTATATTTGCCAAGATATGCAATAAAGTAGGAATGAGCCTCTTGGACCATTTGGATTTTTATTTACAGTTATCAGTGCTCTCATATATTTTATTAACATATAATCTTTATGAGGATTTGACCTATTAGAGTGAAACAGGTCTGCAATTACAACTAAGTAACTCATTTAGTATTTTTTTTTTATTTGAAGACATAGTCCAATTAGATTACACTCAATATGAAACTCTGAGAAAAGTTAAATTGCATTCCCAAGTTTACTTTATTAGATTTATGAAT
>NW_004524943.1:510685-513275 GCF_000260255.1 Octodon degus | reverse complement strand
AAAAAAAAAGTTCTGCAAACTAAATCAATCTGTGTTGGATGTTCTTTTGTTTAGGGCTTGAAAAACTTTACTTCAAGCTTTTCTCGTGTTGAGAAGTCTGCTATGATTCTGATGATACTTTTAGATGTGATTTGTGTCTTTTCTCTAACAGCATTTAATATTGTATTTTTTCACTTAATTTCTAGAATTGTGTCTTGGTGTAGACTTTTCTTTTTGATAATGGATCATTGGAATTCTATAACACTCAATTGTCTATACAACAAATTCTTTTTTCCACAATTGAGATGTTTTCTGCCATTTCTTCTGTGAACAGACATTTTATATAATTTGCACTGTCTCCTGCTTTTTCATTGATACTGATCAATTTCATGTAATTCTACTATGCGTCATGTAGCAGATGCTGCAGTGATTTGTGTTGTCCCATGCTATTTTGAAGAAATCTGTCTTTTCATGATTGTTAATTGTAAGCCTGTCTTCAAGATCTGGTATTTTGCTTCACCCTTGTTCCTTGTGCCGCATACCCTTTCACTAGAATTTTTAATTTCCTGGATATCTGTTTGAAACTGTTTCATGTATTCCACTTATTTGCTATGTTGGGCATTCATGGTTTCCATAATTTTCCTCAGCTCCTAAAATTTTTTAATCCATATCTTCTCTATATTTACTATGTTTTTTCATTATGGTCATCATTTCTGTAGATTTTTCAGTGGTTATAATTTGGTTCTATTTTTTCTAGAGTATCTACTGACTTCAGAGCTTCCAGGCGAGTGTCTTTCAAATTGTTCCACCATATTGCCTCTTCCATGTTCCTTTGTTGATCTTGAAATATGAGGTTGAGTCTAGTTTCCATGTCTTTTCATTTTCTATTTATTTTTAAGTTTAATTTCTTTGTTAATGCTTATCAATTAGTTACGGTAGCTAGTCTTCTTGCTAGTGTGGAGAACATTAGGAAATGACTGCTTTTCAAAGTTATATTCCAGGTGTTGCTGGCTTTTGACAGTCAGTCTGTGGCAGGATTGTACTTCTGCAGTTAATGGAGTTGAAAGGTTGTTGCCTATTTTGCGAGGCACCATTTTTTTTTACATTAGTGAATTGTATTGTAATAACTCTCAAACTCAATATCACCATATAAGAAAGAACAATTGCTTAGAACAACTAAGTTTCCTTGACTAAAGTAGTACAGTGATAACAATAATATCAATCATGGTCTAGAAAAATGACAAACTATGGTTAACTATTAATTTTGCCACCGTTAACCATGTGAATACAATTTGTAGCTGGAGAACAAAATTTAAAACAAAACAGAATGGTACGCAGCAAGTATCTCAATGATGATTTTACTTTCATTTGAGAATATTTAAATGGCATTAAAGGAAAAAAAGAGAACTAGAACAATAGAAATTAGATCCAAGGCTGGTGCCAATGCTGGATTAAACAAGCTTTGTGAAGCTGGTGGAGATGACAGTAAGGAAAGAAAAATGGAAAATGTACACAAGAACAGCATGAAACAAAAACAAAACTATAAATTATATTCACTCTCATATAAATAAGAATAAACAATCACAAAGGGGACAAAAATTCAAAGGAAGAAAAGCAATGAAAAATGCACACTTTGTTTTGTGTCTATACTGTCTCTGGTAGATTAAGAGAACAGACCAATCCAAGATCCATATTGACTGATCCAGCATTAGTTATTTTGATGGGATAGTGGATAATCCCAGCAAGCCTGACCTGTCAGCTCCAATGATATTCAGGGTGGTTATGGTCTCTAGCTGTGAGGATGGGGCTACAGTTGTTTCATCTACCACTCTCCAGGTGCTTCCTGACAGTTTGAACTCAATTCCCTGACTTTGGTGTTTCCTGGGACTCTGCCTCACTCCGATGCTGAGAGCTAGTCAATGGGGCCTCAGGTCCTCGGAGTTCTGAGTTCACTTGGCTTCTTTCTAAAATGCCAGCTGCCTTCTCTTGAAGATGGCCAAGCCAGACTGGAATGAATCCCTTGTCAGGCACTGGAGTTTACAGCATCCACTTCCCTGTTCCTCTGGTATGCTTCTGTGTGGAGTCCTCTGGGGTTGCCAGTACTCATCATGTCTACATGTTTGCGCTACCCATCCTGCACCAGGACCTGGGGCTAAGGGCGGAAGTACTACTTGCTTCTCCCTCCGGTACACTGAGGTGCCTATCTTCCCTCTCCCTAGGCTCCAATTCTTGCTCAGATCCTTCCTGCACCTTTCTTATCTTTCTCATGTTGCTATGTTCCAGCCTCTGGACTCTGAATTTTGGAAAGGTAATTTCTCTAATATCCATCACCCTGCCATTTTCCCCCAGAGAGTTAAATCTAAGTGCTTTTATTTCAGTGAATATCTGTAAATAAAAATTATGTATTTTTACTGTTCAAATCATCAACCAGGACTACCACTTTTTAGATTTTTATTCATTTTAATGAGAAAAAATAACAATGAAACAGTTTCAAAATTGGTTAATAGGACAATTACAATAATTAATACATTGTATATAGTTGTCTTTGTAGTAGTTATTCAGAGGACAAGATGCAGACATGATATCTTGTCTAAACAATATTAGTACAAAC
>NW_004524943.1:494203-503035 GCF_000260255.1 Octodon degus | reverse complement strand
TGCGGAGCATCAGGAAGCACAACAACAAATGCACAATTGGAGCATTACTCTCAGAGTAGTAAAAAAACAGGATAAAATTGTATTTGAAGACATAGCTAGGACCTTCCAGCATTTGATAAAATAATAAGAATACACATGTTTTAAAAGCTCAATAAATTTCGAGAAAGATAAGCACCAAAAAAAAAAAAATCATATCAAAGCACATACTCAAATGGCCAAGCTCCATAGGCAAAGTGAGAACTTCAGATATAGCAAGAGTTGCATTAAGGGAAAACATTCCTCAGCAAGATCCACAGCAACTCATCACCGGAAACAATGGAGGCCACCAGGCAGCCCCATGTCACATTCTACGTGCTTAGGAGGGCCAAAAGCTATCCACTCACAATTTTCAGTCTAACAACTGATCCTTCATAAGCGTGGATACAACTGCCAATTCTCAGGTAAACCTAATGCAGTTCGCCTGTAGCAGAACCCCTGGACAATGAGTGCTGACAACACTGCTGCGTAGACAGGCAAAGCCTCTGGAGGGATGCTTTCAGGGTGGAGTGAACACTGGCAGGGAAACCACACGGTGAGTGGACAAGTTGGTGTTTTTGTACTGCAGAATTTTAACTGCATTTTTTGCTGCTATCAGAGACAAATATACAAAGCAGTAATTATAAACCTATTTTAATATCTATGTATACAATATAGATAGATAGATTGATTGATAGATAGATAAAATGAAGCAGTATGTTTTCAATACTAGTTTTGAGAAAGCAATTAATGAAATCAGCCGAGTTAATTGTAGGTCAATTTTAAAATAATTACGATTTTTTAAATCATAATTCCTAGTAAGAAAAATTATTTTTCAATAAAGCAATAAGTAGAATGTTAACCAAATGTTCATTGCTATACTTTCATAATTCATTACTGAGTATTACCAGAAAATGTGATTGGTGCTGCTTGTGTTTATGTTTTGACTACCTAAAATACATATGCAAATTTAATATAATCATTAAAACTTTAGTTTGTAGAGAATTATATTTTAAAACAAGAACACACAAATTTGATTTCTCACCCTGATAATAAATCTCCATTAAATTACATAAATCATGCTATATTTTAGCTTGCATGGCTGTCTTCATGCATTAAACATGCTTGCCCTCTGCATCGGTAATCTCAAAAGGATATCTCTGCTATGATTTTGTTAACAGAATGAAACCACCTATTTTCCCCCCATTATGTAATTGATGAGAAACGTAAGTCTTAGATGTGATTTTATACTTTGCAGGTTCCCTAAAGAAAGTATCCTGCATTTGACTGAAAATAGAAAGACAGGCAGAGAGTATTTCCTCTGCACAAAGGTAGAAGCCCATTGTGTGATGGAATGGAAGCCGCGCTCCACCAAGCCCTGCTGGAGCACACTGCAGCTGTGTGGTTTGTCCTGCCATTTGTCCCCCAGATGGGAATCATGTATGAGAATTCAAGACCTAAATAATTAAAAATTCAACATGTGACCTGGGCTATTTCTTTTTTTCTTTTTTTGTATATAAGCAGGCAAGTTTAATTGTTTTCTTCTTCTTTCACTTTATTGTCAATATTTCGAGGTGACAAAGATCAATTTAAGTTATATGATAACATTGAATTATTTGAGGGAACTATAAAACATAGACCTGAGGCTGATGGAGTCTATCAAAGGGAGTCAGATCAATGGTCCCAGTTTGCAGTACATATAATCCATTGTCTTGTCATTTTCCTCTCCTATAAGGCTTTCATCACCTCTAATTCTTCACCAAAGCCTGTACTTGAAAACTAAACACTGGTTTAGGCACTAAAAGCCATTAAGTGGAAAAATGTCTTGGAAGAATGACAAGGAGATTGGCTATCTCAGGCCCAAATGTTCTGTCCCTTAGAATCCCATTTTACCCTCCATAGAGTCTGAAATCTTGTTTCTAAAATAATCCTACATATTATCTTTATACTTCCAGAATATGGAAATTTGTGTTTTAAGATCTCCTGTTTGTGGCAGCTTGAAATTTTCTCAGTCATAAAGAATGTTGAAGGTCTATTTCACAACATATTATTGTCATGAAAAATAGAAGCAGGCCAACCCTTCACGTATAACAAGTTGAACACAAATGAATGCCAAAGTTTGATGAATAAACTTCCTTAATCCTGAAAATTACAAATATATTTAGATTACATTGGGTCTGTCTTTTCCTTTGTGGGCTATTGGCTTACATATGAATTCTAACCCCGGATTTGAGGCTACTCAGCCTTTCTTCCACTGTTGTTATGCAATTAAGATTTAATGAAGATGATAACATTTTAATTTGATTTTCTTAAGTGATAAGACTTGTTTTGTGTTTCAATGAATTTGGTTTCTCCCTCCCTAAGTGGGCTTCATGACTATCATCTAGTTGAATAAATGCTGTTTTCGTTATCAACTTGCCTGTTTTACTTTGCTCTGACTTTTAAAAATTCCATTGTTTCGGCTAGATTTTTATACAGCTGACATCTGGCGCTGTCTGTATATCTGGAAATGGCCCAGAAAATGTAAGTGCTAGGGAAAAAAAAATAGGGTCATTCTCTCTTTTGTAAAGGTTATGTGTTCATCCTTCCCAAAGCCAACTAACTCTTTCCCTAGTCCCTTTTAAAATAAAGATTTTTTATTGATGAGAATGAAATGAGTCAAGTTCCTGTAACCACTGTAAAATATGGATAGGACATTTTAGCATGTACTTATTGTTATCGACACTTAAGATGTAAAAAATGTGCCCATATCTGGTTATTTTATGTTTAATGCCCATTAAATTATTCACAGCTACTATGTACATCGACAATGTCTGATTTCAAATTCTATGATGCTTGCGATTGTAGAGATGGAGGAGGAACATCAGGTAGCTTCTTGCTATATGACCTGTCCACGACACTTCATTTTCAAATCTAAAAACTCGATGAAAAGTAGTTCTTACAGGCCTTTCAGAATAGAGCTAACATACATTGAAAAATGAAAATTAGTCTCTAATTATACAGAAGTCAGCTCAGAGGCAAGAACTAAACTTTGGAAGCTTTGTAGCTCTTGGTATTCTTTTAAGGAAATGGAGGCATTGCTAGCATTTTATTTCTTTTATTTATTTCTTTATTTCTTTATTTTGTATTTTAGGGAAGGGTCTACAGGGTGTTCAGGGTCTCACTACTAAATCCAGGCATGCCACCATGCCCAGTTTCAATTGCTGTCTCAGGACGCCCTTGGGGCGGGGCTGGCTCTGCAAGCCTGGGGATGGAACCCATGGCCCCTGCTCCTGCTTGCAGGAGTTTTAATCCACTGAGCTGTTTGGCCGGTCCTTAGCATTTTCGATAAGGAGGCATTTCATATTGAGTCAAATGGAGGAGTGAGACGTGCTTTTAGATTTGTCCTCTGAGGGCACTCAGAGATGGTACAACACATACCACAGAAAGTTGTGCTCCGAGGCCAGCGCCTGCTCTGATCATCAGAAAGTGTACTACTACACATTCATGCAGTGCAGATGTGAGGGACGAACAACCGCTGCTGCGGCGTGCTCTGGGCACCCACACGGCCACAGAACGTGCTTCTGCTTTCTGCTTCTGTCATGACTTCTGCTGCTAGAGCCTCTCATTACTCCTGAAGCTGGAGACTGGAATACAGCAGCTATTTCTGCATTAATGTGAATAGCCTTGAATGCCCTAATAGTTTTATTTCCAGTCAATGTCTTTCAACAGTCATGAGAACTGTTTTGATCACAGCAAATTGACAAACTGGAGGAAAATTAGCTTCCAATTTATTTCCACCCTCCAAATCTTTTGAGAAATTATTAGCACCACAAAACTCTTAGCATAAGAATCATCTTCAGAATTATAGTCCTAAGCATTCTACTTTGGGAACCATAGGATTTCAAATGAGAAGAAATCTAAGATGAAAACCTACCAGGGACAATGAATATCTGAAATTCGAAGAAGTGAGTGATAGCATCTCAGAACCTCTTGCTGTTAAGCCAATTGATATGGACTATTTATAACTATACCTTACAATTAACTGTGGTTCATACAAAAGATATCTTGATTGGAAAGCACGTCAATAGATGAAAAAGCTTGCCATGTTAGGTAAACATCGTAAGAACAAAACATAGTTGTGAAAGTAAAGCAGAATTGGATTAATCAGGTATCTTGAACAGATTCTTTTTTTCTGAACTAAAAGTTGTGTTTTATACCTAGAATGGAAAAAAGTAAATTAGATGCAGTAAACAACAGCTATGTATGATGAAGTATTGGAAATGTTTTTACCTATGTTGGTTTTAATATACTGAGATACAAGATTTCTAAATAAGCAAAAGAAAGATTCAATTACATTTATAATAAGATAGATACTTAAGTCAAATTACCAGTATTTGGGATGGATTATTAAATTGAATATGACTCAGTGGAATAAGTGCTTCCCTGGCAAGTGCAAGGGCCTGAGTTCAATCCCTGGTTCCACCAAAAAAATAAAATAAATTGAATATGAAATAAGTATTCTAGTTATAGCTAGGGCCTTTGAGGAGGATTATTAGGTATTGATTAACCAAGCCCCCTTTTCACCCATCTGATATGTAGAACCAACTGACACAGATAGGAGCTAGGCCGGCAGAGTCCAAATGTACCTTAATCACCAAAACTCATTTTGGTGAATGAGTCAACTTTAAGGACCAAGTAAGTTTTCAATGCTTCTTGTCTCACAAATTTTAAATCAGATATTCAAATGGAAAATTTGAATCATACATATACACTTGACATGCTCAACCAGGACCCAAATTATCTATTGAGGAAGGAAGCAGAACCAGAGGTATCAATGTAAATAACCTCCAGTTCCCCCAGGGAGGAAATGAAGGTCAACCACGGCACCCTCTAGACAGGTGCCTCAAACCTGCTTCAGGTTGGAGTAGATCCTTAGACAAAAGAAGCTGGCTGTACTCTGAGCAAATTTTCAACCAAAAATATCCTTTTTTAAGAATATGAAGCATTTTTTCCATCCAGAAAAAAGACAGTGTTTTAGCCTATGGAATATCCAACAATTAAACCAACATACATTTTAAGGAAATAAGGAAGTAGCATTAGGGAAAGATCTTATCCCAGAAATTTACACAAAATAGGATATAAATTCAGAGCAGGAAACAAGTACTTTCCTCTGTGAGGCCCACCTAGAACTAAATGATATTCTTAGGAAACCAAATTTATCGTATTAGGGATTTAAAAATATGTTAAGTATCTTACCAAACTTTTCTATTTACGTAGAGTTGTTACCGTTTTTTTCCTTCTCCAAGTTTTTTTTTCTGAAATATTTAATTATGAGACCTTTTTTTGATACCTGCTCCTCCTAGGAATTAGAGTTTTATTCAGCCAATTTCTAATGAATTAATAGTAATTATTAGCTGTTTTCAAATCTTTGATTAGGAAATATTCATTTCTAAAAAAAATCACTAGATTGTATAATAGTCAAGCCTCTGCTGAGCTGAAATATATTTCTTTAGAAATATCTGTAACCTTTTGGTATTTAATTTTCCATTTTACTGTTACAGATGTAGAAGGTAGAAGTAGAGTAGATTCTAAACTGAGATGTCATCCTTTCCTTGCCTAGAGAAAGAAATGGGTTTTCAGCATATTAAGAAGGGATCAAAGATCTCTCCAATAAATTAGGAGATAAATGAAATAATGGTAAGCTACATCTTCAGTGACCAAGCGAAGTGGCATACAACCTATCTGAGTTGGAATATTTACATTTTAAATATATAGACTAGAGTATATAGAAACAACTATCAAATAAGACAAGAGGGAACACATACTATTTTAAAGAGTATAGTTTAAACTATGAACTATGTGACATTTCAAGGAAGAAGTAATTGAGGAATAGAATAATACTAAATTATAATGGAAATAATTTCATGACTGCTTATTATGATAAGTACCTTTAGGATTTTATTCTTGTCATTACTTATTTTATGTTTTCACAGTAACATCAAAGAATCATTTCTCTTTGTGAATTTTTCAGATGAAGAGACATTGTCAGAAATTTTATTTGATTGGGAGAAAATATAGACTGCTAGACAAACCTCTACTCTGCAGCTTGAAAACTTCAACTGATACCTCACCTTTGCTTTATGTTCATTACTTCCTTATGAACAAATTTATTTAAATATTTAGGCTATAGTTTCCTCATTTACACAAAGTGGTCAAAATCATGTCACCCATTGGATTAATTTGTTTTGAAGACTTAATGTTATGGCCCTTAGCATTGTGTCGGTTGATTGATAATCTCAACAAATGTTTTATAATAATCTTTACTATAATTATTATTTGCAGAGTTCATGCAGCAAATAAGTCCTCAAGCATGGATTGAAGACAAAAATCTCAGTCTGCAAAATTGTGTATGACCCTGTTATTGTTCTACAAAACTGTTTCAGTGTGCAATATGGTAGATGACCAATGAATGCTTCTTGAGCTGTATTAAACTCTGGGGTCACTAAAACATCAACTGAATGAGTCATGCCAGTGCAGTATCTTTCCATAGAGTGTGAACATAATGGAGGACATTCTTCCCATTAGGTTGTCATGCTTTGATGAGCAGTCGCTCTTTCTGAGTTGCAGTGTCTGTCACAAAATGTATCACTCATGTCTGAGGACAAAGAGGGCACAACAGAATAATGTTCATTCGCAGCAACTCCATGGACCATTTTCTGTCATCAGGACCTCTGCATCAGTTTTGGAGAAGTTTATGTTATAAAATTTAGTTAGGTTCAATTGTACATTCTGTGCAATTTTATAGACTTTTCCTTAAATTTGAAAATTTGTTTAGGGAGTCTCTTTTTGTCTCTAAGTTTTGCCCAAAGTTAGGTATGAATTGAGATTGTCACATTACTTTGTAAATGCTGTGTTTCTGCTAATGTGTCTAGCAGTCTCACTGATGCACTGCTACAGGTTTAAAGAATTCTGGATAAAATTTCAAAGAGGTTACTTCTACTTAGATTCCTAGACACTGCCACTGTGACTTTGACCATGTATGTTTTCTCTAGTTGTTGAGTGACTTTTCAAGATCTGAATGTTTACATAACTCAGTGAATAAAGAAATAAATTTGCATTTAGTCAAGTTCCTAATTACCACAATTAGTTTATATCAACATCTACTACTTTTAATCTCCTTTCTCACTCCAAAAATACTTTGGAGTAAAAATCATGTAAAATATACTGAGTTAGACTTGGAGAAAGATATACTTTAAAACACTATTCCCTGATCCAACAAAATCAAATCGATGAGGAGGCTGGAAGAAGTTATTTAATACTTCACTTTGAATTATAAATAGAACATATGGATGTTATTAACAAGTAACTAATTACTCCTAGCTTTTATGTAAAAAAAAGAATAAGTGTGGAATATTTTTAGAGCATGTCAAGAAGTATAAAATATTCACACAAAAGAAAACACTAGATAGACAAATTGGTGTCAATTTATAAAGGACCATTTTAAGAAACTGCTATAGGACAAAAATCAATTTTTTCCTATAGAATTCAAGATGATAGCAGCAGGTTTATTTAAAATTCAGCAGTAGTAACATTTATCAGTTCCTTTAGGCGTTTATCATTCCATAAATATTGAATGAGCACCTAGTAGGTGATGGGTGTATAGTGGTGGGTGTAATAGACTTGTATGTGCATTTGTGGAATTTATAATTCAGTTTCAGGGAAAGAAAAAAAAAGTAAGAAAAAAACAAGATAAAGCAGAGAAGTTCTACTTCATCTGTGAGTTGAATATTATTTTTGATTTCTCTGTAAGACTTCATCAAAATTTTATAAGTAATGTTTTAATTTCAAGACTGAAAGAGTACAAAACATTTCTCATACTCTTCTTGCTGGATGCTAAGAGGTTGTTCTTGGGAAGTCTGAAGGTTATCATACAGAATAATGAGTTCTGGAGCTGGTATCTGCTGCATGAGGTCCGGTGGACTGGGAGCACAGCAAGATTTCAGAGTGCGCTGGGCAGTGAACATCAGTTCTCTA
Source organism: Octodon degus (assembly GCF_000260255.1). Taxonomy (NCBI): domain Eukaryota; kingdom Metazoa; phylum Chordata; class Mammalia; order Rodentia; family Octodontidae; genus Octodon; species Octodon degus. Next base: position 495,004 of record NW_004524943.1, on the reverse strand, counting down.
TTTGCCTCGGTCTTGTTCAATTGTAGGTATTAAATATCTATCTGCTCACTTCCTTGGACAGTACAAAACAACTTCATGTTTGTGATTTTATGACCATTTATGTGCAGTATTACATTTATTTGATAATTTGGTTTCCAATTAGTTCCAAGTAGGCCTGGTGGCAACAAGTACTTGGATTTACATAAATTTGTGCTACGTTGAGAAATGTGTTGTGATCTTTTGTTACTTCAACAAGGCAATGACTGTCAGCCAATTTCTTCCCAGATAACTTATGGGATTTGATTTTTTTCAATGGCCAGTTTTGGTTCTGCAAATATTCAGAAGAATTCTAAAATTCTGAAAAAAATCTTATCTGTAATATTTAAATTCCACTGTCTAAAAATTCTTTCCAGGCTACATTCTTCAGATTAGATGATTGGCTCTAGAGTCTCCTTGAATTACATATTTTATATATTTGGATATTGACCTATGAAGAACTGTCCATGCCCTTGAAGAAATATCATTCCTTCTTAGTTTTTCCTTGATTATCAATAAGATCCTAGCATGTCTTGAATTTTTGAACATGAGTCTGACCACTGCTAAAAATGAGGGCTTCGATGAAAGAAAATTGTAAGTTTTTCAATTCACAGATTTTTATACCAAACTTTTAGGAAATATCAAATCTCAACAGATTGAGGAAGATGATTAATATTTATTAACGAGCAAGATGGTGCCATTTACGGACTAGGGAGATGGCTCAGTGGAATAAGCACTTCCCTGGCAAGTACAAGAGCCTGAGTTCAATCCCTGGTTCTGTAAAAA
>NW_004524943.1:493565-494103 GCF_000260255.1 Octodon degus | reverse complement strand
TTAACATTTTTGAATGACCTTATAAAAGTAAGTTAATTCCTAATCATCATTTACTAAACCTAGGAAATAATGTAAATTATTAAAAAAGATTAACTGTATTCTTTAAAAATATTAATGAAGGACAAAGTGGCCTTGATTTAATATTCTTGTTTTTGTTCATCAATATTTTATCTTTTTTTTAATGGAAGAAGTATTTTAACTTGGTCTTTCAGGTCTAATATATTGTCTGACTAAGATAGATCTCAATTGGAATGTAATTGATGGGACATTTTATTATGAAGGAATTAGCTCAGGGGGAGTTATAAATTTTTTTTCTTGAGATTAAGTACAACACAAGCAATATTCTGAAAAAGAGAAGGACAGAGGTGCGTTGTTACAAGGAAGTAATGCTCATCTGTGTATTAGGATTGTGAATGTAAAGTAACGTATTTGCCGAAAGATGTTTTAGCTGAATTTCTTTCTTTTTTTTTTATGGTAACAAGGATTGAATGTAGGACCTTCAGCTTGCCAGGCAGGCATTTATGCTGCTGAGATATTT
>NW_004524943.1:484815-490430 GCF_000260255.1 Octodon degus | reverse complement strand
AATGTTGGTTTGAAGTTTGTATTTTACTTAACTCAGATTATTTTTGAGAAAGCAGATGAACAAATGTGAAATAAAGAAATCACCATAGGTGCTAGACACAGCTTCTGAAGGTCATTTGTTTCCTTTACATTCCTTTGAAGTATTACTGAAGCCATTCAAAACATTGTTTTTCTTTGAATCACTGCAAATTCAGAGGCTTGCATATAGTTCGGTAAACTATATTGAATCAGTAAACATACGATATTTCTGACCATGATTCCTTTTGGAAAACAAATACACTTGGCTCATTATCAAAGGATTTCAATTGACACTGTTTAAAAATTCAATTTTATGTAAGAATATATATATATAATTCATGGAGATTTAATTTTGAAGCTGCTGTTTCCTCTGCTCAAGTTTCAAGGTTAAAGCTGCTGTTCCCAAGCAGTCTGATTCAATGAACACTGCTGTGTGTAGTGTATGGCACGCAGTAGACCAATAAAAACAATCTGATTGATCTATCTCGTTATGGACTTGATGGCTTCCAAAGCACTGGCTATAAAATAAGCTAACTGGAAAATCAAAGCTTTAGTGACCTCAGAGGTCTCTTCATCACGTACTGCATTTTAAATCACGTTACTTTAAATTTAGATATCTAAATTTGTACAACAAACCAGCCAAAACTTGTAGATACAGATTAATTTTCTACCTTGTCAGTTTGAAGCACTTGGACTAGTGAGGTACTCACCAAGTACCCACCTACCAAAATGCTTCAACTTCCATTTCAACTGGATTTTCCATTCCTTTGGCTTTCTTTCCTTTATCTTTGCTCTTCCTCAAATGCTCCATTCCAAAGTGACTCGTTAGCCCTCTTTACATAATTTTCTATCTTCCTAGTCCTCAGATATTTAAAATCATTAGTTTCATTCTAGGTTTTCGATTTGGCCAAAAATGGTAGGCATTTTTTCTTCTAGTTGTAATTGAATATCTATAGCTTAACTGAACAGCAACAACAGAATAGTTTCATGTGCTGAGATGGATGTACCTATTTGTTTTGATTTTAAGGAAAATAACTATGACAACAGAAGGTAGTTATTGAGGTTTTTATAAAGCTGAACTCATATCATCCAACCAGACAAAGCTAAAATTTGCCTCATGATGGCTCATGCATACTTTTCCTCCTTCAGAACCTTCTGACCTTCATCTCTCTCTACAGGTATAAATGTCACCTTGCTGTCATTGGGACAAAATACCTAGCACCTACAGCTTAAAAGAGAAGAGGATTATTTGGCTCTTGGTATTCAGATGTTACAGTGCTTGGTTGGTTATCTCCAACCAGAACAGCCTGGTGGAAAGGCATGGCAGAGTATCACTGTTCACCCTTAGCAGCCAGAAAACAAAACAAAGGGAGGGGCTGGAGACAATAGTACACTTTTCCAGGTCATGTCCCCTGTGACCCACCCCCAGATGTTTCCTACCTCCTAACACCATATTCACTGACTGAACTCATCAATAGATGACTACGCTGAATAGTACAGTGTCTGCATGATTCAGTTCCTGTCAAACTAATGAGAATGGAGTGGACATTATAGATCTGAACCACAATACCAGGTATCTAGTGTGCTCATGCTACCTGCTAGTCACTTAGGAATTACCCTTATTTGTATATGAACAACTGGGAAGTTCTCTTATGCTAGAAGCTTTCTTATCTTCTTTACATCTGTGCCTCTCTGTATGTCAGTGTCTCTTTTTGTCTTTCAAAATCTTTTTATTTTCTACCTATTTATAAAGATTACCTTTTCTAATAAAAAAAATAAGGCAAAAAGAGACAAAAATGAAGGATGGTAGGATTTATTGATTAATTTATTTAGAATGATGCCTTGTTTACCAATCATTATAAGAGGCACTGGATATAGAAATGAAAAATGATTTCTTCTGCAAAGAAGTCTTAATATTGAGAGAAACACAAACAAGACCTCATCTGATGATGCCAAGGCCATTAACTACTGTAACATAAGGGAACAGAAGAGACTGTGAATGCACTAATAAGCACTGAAACAACAATGGAAATTTGAGTAGATGTAGACATAGCAGGTTTTGACAATTTTGATTGACAAATAAGGCCTAACTTGATAACAAAGAAGTGGGAGGATAGCACTGCCAGAGCAACTTCATGGAGAATGAATGGAAACTGAAACCTAGAGGTTGTCCTGGGACTTATAATTTCTACAATATACACAATACTACCTGTGAATGTGGTCAAGATGTTTAACTTCCTTGTGCATGAGTTACATGTTCTGTAAAGTAGAAACAATACAAGAGATCTTTTAATGGTTCATATGAGAATGAAGTGGATTAATGAATATACAGCTTTTTAGGTCAGGTCTGTACTTTGGCAAATATTGGCTAAAGCATCATCAACAACAGCAACATGAAGTTGTTACTATTACTATATTAGTCGTTTTGACACTGACAGCACATTGACTCCGATTTCCCCAATTTCACGTATCTTAAGCCCAAGTAATCCTGATCACATGTTTTGTTTCAAAGTCAATTTTGGCAGCTGTAAATAAAATGAACTGTTTTTCACACAGGGCAACCCTGAAACAGGAAGGGAAGAGGTATTTGCAGTGTATCATTTGACATACAGTGAAGATACTGCCAAAACTTTAAGTATTATAGTGAGATGAGAGAAAAGAGATGAAAAAAGTGATTGTAATGAGGAAATATAATTTGCTTTAAGTACCTAGAATAAGCAAGGTGGTCTACAAGATTTCTGAATGCATGGTAGTATCTTTCACTCAGTCAACAATCATAGGAGGAATGTTTCACTGAAGAAGATGAGACGTGAGTCTGTAGATGCACAATGCTGAACAATGGGTTTGTGGCTCAAAAGGGATTCTAGAGTTTCATCCGTGAGTCCAAGAATTACATCAACTCATGCAAAATGATTAATAAATGAGAGATAGAAGTTTTTCAAGAAAATCAGAGGATCTCCATATACCTTAGAAATACCAAAACCCAGATGAGAGAAAAAATATTTAAAGTAATCCCAGTAATATACACATATTGTAAATAGGCAAAAGGAAAAGAACCACTAGTTTTACCAAAAATATGTGTGAGCAATACCCTTTGGCTTTGCTGGCCACACTTCAGTAGGTTTCTTTTGTAGCTGATGTGGAATCCAACCTTGCCTAGTGATCTCACTGCTGCAGCCTTACTCTTCGATCGCTTTGCTTAGGTCATGTCTTTCTTTCCTCTTTTTCAGGGACATCAAAGCTCATTTAACATTCTGGGCATTTGAACTGGTTATTACCTTTGCCAGGAATTCATTCTACTGGACCTGCACATTTTCTCAGCTCAAATGAAACCTTTAAAAGGCTTTCTCTGATCTATCTCACATAATCTCTTACAGCCCCAGTCGTTCTTCCTCAAGCGGCTTGTGTCTTCATCCAATTACCTGACAATTCCTTCTACTGTCTAGTATTATTTTTTCATCTGTGCCCACACCTGAATGTAATCTCACCCAGGATATCTTATTGCGCTCAAATGTCTTACAATGCCAGACTTCCTTCAATATTAAATATGTCTTTAGTCTTTCTTTGAATTTTTATTAAACTTTGTATTTTGGCAAATTCCAGACTTGTAATTTTGCAGAACAGCTATCCCATTGGTTTATCCACTGTTTCTATATGACTCGATCTAGGTAACGCTCTCTGGCTGAAGGAACTTAGATGTGATGTGGTGTTTTTCACATATTGAATTACACGCACTATAAATTTGTTCCCTACTGGTTATTTTCACTTTGATCATTTGGTTTTTATAAATATAAAATCACTTTTATACATTTCTATTTCATATTTAAACATTTTTGTAGGCATAAATTTTGACAGCATATGTAAAATATCATGCCTGATATTATATTCAGGCAGTAGATTTTTCATCCATGAAAAGTCATTTCTTAAACTAAATTATTAAATATTACTGCCAAGATTACAAAGTGGTAATTTCTAGTTTTACATTTTCATTCTTATTTGTTAGCTTTAATTCTACTGTAAGAAAACCTTAATTTATCTCTCTCCCCCTGCCTGATCACTTTCCTCTGTTCTTTCTCTTCATTTCTTCCTTCCTAAATCTGTAAACTCACAAATCATATGACTTACTTTGCTAAAAAGTGGATGGTGAATCTTCTTTAAATTATATACACAGAAGTAAATTAGAATGTTTTGTGTTTTGGGGAATGAGCCAGGAAACAGTGGCTTTCAACCTTGCCTGCCTATCAATACTAGTTGAATAACTTTACAATATCTTTATGCTGGGCAATGTCTCCAATCAGTTTTCTCAGTTTGGTTAAGTAAAACTCAGCAATAAATATTTGTCAAGTTTTCCAATGGAGAGCTAATTTTGAGACACTGTAGGAGAGAGTGACAAGTTAGGAATTCAGTGGAAATGAGAACAAAGTGAAATCTGAGGAATATATTAAATTCATAGGACAGAAAGATAATTTTTTTCTTAGAAACTGTAAGAATATTAATGTTGGGCCAGGGATTTAGCTCAGTGGCAAATGTGAGTCCAGGGATCAGTTCCCAGGACTCCTCCCAACCCCAAGACAAGATTATTAAAGTAAGAGATGACACAACTTGTTTGCTTTTAGGAAGAGGTAGTTCTGAAATTGTAACTACTCATTAGTTTCTATGTTCTTGGGAATATCTAGGTTAGTTTTATGCTAAAATTTAGAATGCTGCACCCTAGCTTTTTCTGAGACAGTTGTTGTAAGTGGAACATATCAAGACTACATAATATCAAGATCACACAGAGAGGGAACAGTTATTTTTTCAGCCTAACCCCAAACTTCTATTATTGATTCTCTGAATTTGGTTTTCTGCAGGTAGATGTAGAATGATGGAGTTTTCAGAAACAAAAATCTATATTAGATTCCAGGGCTAAAATTCAGAGATAAAGGGAAATAGAAGAATGATCAAATTGCATTACACTGTGTAATATCAAAAGACAGTGAGCATCTGTGTATTCATAAGAAGAGTGAAGGTTTCACACAATTGCAGAAGCTGTGCCTTGGGCCCTGAGTCATTTTTAGCAGTTCTAAGCCATCTTTGCTCAACAGAGACGTCCTCTTGCTTTAAAAGATCAAAACATGAGATTCTCGTCCTGTTTCACAAATGCTGTGCTCAGCTTCTCGCCATATTTAGGACATTTGTCATTCTGCAAGCTTTCCTGTTCACTTGTCTTTGGTTTGTGGTTTCTTATTTTGACTTACATCTAAGGCTTCCTATTGTAGTTCTTTAATATTTCTACCTGGCATTAATTCTGATTCTTTGACTTTTTTTAACCTTTAAATACTATTGTCTTAATTTCCATTATCACTATATATGTACCATCTAAATCTTAGCTGGTAAATCAACTACATGGCTAGGCTATTTTGAAACCTACCATCAGCTCTAGTTATAATTCAACTAAAACAATACTCTACAGTATATTCTTTTGAAAATAAACATCTATCCCAAAACAAATTTCATTTTCTTAGGTTAAAACATAAATATTTCAGTCAAGATCTGTGTAAAAGTCTGAAGGTTACAACAAGTAGAAATTTTCAAGTATAAGTACAGCCATACCACTAG
>NW_004524943.1:474484-484715 GCF_000260255.1 Octodon degus | reverse complement strand
TATTAGTGACTATATGAACAATTAAGAAAAATATTCATAGAAAATGAATAATAATAAAAACAATGTATTATGAGAGATTTGAGAAAATTTCTTCAACTCTGGAATCAAGAATGTAATGAAAAATGATGTAGGATAATAATGAAGCCACTAAATTACTGCTATCAGTATTTGTAGTACTCCTACACCACACACAGTCATGGTTGCCTTAACTCAGTAGGACAGGAGCACAAGAAAATAGATCCTTTAGAGTGTAAAAGTTCAAAAACCAGAAAGAAACAATGGTCAGTATAGATTATGTCCAACTGGTCAGAGTTTTCGAAAGCAGTTGATTGATGCTAGACTAATAATAACACAGAAAACATGCTCAGCATGATTCAAGCAGGACATTCAATGTGATCATTAAAGTATGACAAAGAGGAGGTAAAGGCAGAGTCATAGAATTCAGAAAACAGCAGGCTATTGTAGGCCATCGACGCTCTGTTTTGCTACAAACATCTGTGTATTTTTCATCTGTGGAGAGGTAATGTCCTTTGGAGATGCTGCAGGTTTGAACTATATACCTCAGTCTTCAGGATTGCTAGGATTACAGGGATGCACCACCACATCCTTCTGGGCAGCAGTGTTTTGGAAGAAAAAAATCCTAGATTCTTGGAGGGTTACAAGAGCCATATATATTCCTTTTTTCCTTTTGTGCCTCAAGTGTTGATCACTTTTAATTTAAAACAATGAACTTTAGTTCAACATGACTATGTTGGAAAAGCTCCACGTTATTCTCAGAAGATTGAAATTGAGAATGTGAGCTAACGCCAAGAGTACCAATACACATCTTCTCTGTCAGTGAGTTCAATAATGAATGTGGCCTTCGTGTGTTTCAAATTGAACTCTCACCACCAACAGTTGGCTGCCTAGATAGCTCAGAGGACTAAGCACCTGCATGGCAAGTGCAAGGGCCCAGGTTCCATCCCCAGAACTGCATGCCAAGCTGGTGACCAATATCGGGCATGCTGGCACGTGCCTGTAGTCCCAGCATTGAGGAAGCTGAAACAGGAGGATTGCTGTGAGTCCAAGCTATGTAGTGAGACCTTGTACCAAATGCATTAAAAAAAAAGCTAACTGCTGATCTGAATTAAGAAATTTTAAGAAGACTGCAAAAACTAGAGAACTTTTTCAGCAGAAATGTCTTCTATATTAGTATTAAAACATTTCCTCCTGAGCCAGCGAAATAGCTCTGGGGATTGAAATGTTTGCTTAGACACAGGGGCCAGGAGTTCAATTCCTGGACCTGCCATGCCATACCAGCCCCACCCTTGGGGTGCACTAAGACAGTGATTTGAGACTGGGCATAGTTGCATGGGCCTGCAGTCCCAGCACTTTGGAGGCTGTAAACAGGAGGATCACTATGAGTCCAATCTATGCAGTGAAACCCTGAACACCCCATACACCCTATACATCCTATCAAAAAAAAAAAAAATGCTTCCTGCCAAAAAGTCTTAACTATGAAAGCCTTGCAGATTCATTTATCTGCTATTCATGTTGCTGCTCTGAGTTTGGGCATTCTGAGCACAATAGTAATAACCCAAACTAAAGGTCAATACCACATAAACTTCACTTTTATTTGCAATTTGGCACTTTGGAAAAGTAATTGCTCCAGATAGCAATGAAAGCCCAATCCCCGTAGCCATTTTTGTCCCATTGTCTACCTCACTACTTCACTCATAAACACCCACACAGGCATCTTTTACAAAGTTAACAAATATAAGGCATTACATGATACTCAGTTCTGATAATATTTTCTTGCAATAGTTTCTCTTCAAAAATAAATGTTAAATTTGTCTTGTAATAATTAAGATTAAACTGTTTTATAAATTTATTTTAATCTTGAAAACTTTATTTTATTCATAACATTTTCAACTCTCAACTTATAGACTTTAAATGAACTGTTACCCTCTAGGAATCTGCCTGAAATTCACTAGAATGTATAAAGATTTATATATCCACGAAATATTTAGATTAAGAGCAATATTCTTAAAATAAGCCTAATTTATGTAATATGTCACTTAAACTAAGCAAATTTTATTGATAACTTGAAGTTCTAAAAATTCATCTATCAACGTTGGTTATTTGGAATAATTTTTTTAAAAAATCTTTTATTTATTTATTTATGTATTTATTTATTTGGTACAATGTCTTGCTACGCAGCTCAGACTTGTAGTAATCCTCCTGTCTCAGCCTCCCCAGCACTGGGATTATAGGCATCTACCACCAGACCTGGTTTCAGGGCTGGCCAGCCATGCCCTGGGTTCTGGGGCCAACATGGCTTGAGGCATTAGGGATCGAACCTGGGTCTTTATGCTTGACAGTCAGGTGCTTAGACCATTCAAGTTATGTCTCCATCCCCCAGAGTAACTTTTTTTAATGCACCATGATCTCATGCTGTTAAACATTGACTCCCCTCTTGGAGATTTCATTCTTTGAATACCACATGGTGTTATTACAGGAAAATTGTAACTGCCATCGAGCCAGCCCAAACTCACTAGGTGTGTGACTTTCATTTCTGAATGTATATGCAGTGGCAACTGGGAAGAAAGTGTCCCAGATATTCTAAAATCATTTTCAGTAATTTTGAAGTAGGTTATAGGATAATCAAAAACCTTCTATTTTAATGTAATGCTACGAACTAACATCATAAGCAGTAGCAGTAGTAATAAGACATCTCGTGTGAAAGAATTCATTCATTTATAAAGATTTTAAAGATTATATCTTGCATTTCCCCTTTATTACCCATGATACTTCACAGAGATGTCATTATTTCTTTACACTTCATCTATATAGTATCAATAATGTATAAGCAAATTTTATGTAATTGGAATCTATTAAAATGCACAAATCTAGCTAACTGTAACATATCACTTATTCTGTATTGGGCACAACACTTATTCAATATTCTAAGACTGTGATAAAGGTTAATTCATCCCTAGATCATAACAAAGCATTTCCTGTGATTATCTTCAATTTGCCAACTCAGACACTGAAGCCTAGAGAGAATAAGCAACTTTTCCATAGTCATGTGGTGCAAACCACTTCATATTTTATTCTGTCATGGGGCTACCAGTTGAATAGAATTAAATGATACTGGAAAACGTAAAGTCATATTTTGATTTTATGATGAAAGCTATGTGTTTGATTTTGTAACTGATGTTTAATGATATGTGACTTAGACACAGCAATTTGTGACTGAATAGCTAATGGATATACACTACTCATATTTGTTTAATGACAAACATACCCCCTATTGTTTCTCCTCTTCTCTTCATCCTTCAATGCTATTGGTATAAACTGCATTTTCATTCTAATTAGAACATGCAATAGTTCATTTAAACACAGCATATGGAAAATGAGGCCTTTATCTAGTATCCAAGGTTGGTTCCCACAAAGAATAAAATGAGTTAACCAGCTTCACGATGATAGAAGACTTTTGAATCAAGGAAGCAGCATGTACAGCTGTAGCTAATTACAAAGCTGGGCTTCACTTTTGTTAACAGCAGATTAATGTTTGCATACCAAGCATTTGTTGTAAATAAATAGCTTTAATAAGTGAGAAAAGAAGACAGCAAGCAACCCAATGCTAGCATAATTATTGCTATGTTTGTAAAAGTCACAAATGTAATATACAATTATCTTATTATGAAAAATGGATATTATCTTATATTTTAAGCTCTTTATTAGAAATCGTTCTAAGACTTGAGTGTTCTAGTTTTTGAACAGTTGCCTGAAACTAACTTAATTCTTTTAATATACTAGCTTAACTAATATGTATGATTTTTTTTTTTTCAGAACCAAGGATTGAACACAGGCCCTTGCACTTGCCAGGCAAGTGCTTCTTCTACTGAGCTATCTCCCCGGTCCTATATTCTTCTTTTAATCTCTGTTCTTCCTAAAATCATTCTTCAGTCTGTTCATTTGTTTGTTTTGTATTTTTTAAGGAAAGGGCTACAGGGTTTACATGACATCACTACTAGATCAGACTCCTAGTGATCCGCCTATTTACAGCCTCCCAAGAGCTGGGATTAAAGGCGTGCATCACCCCCGTCCAATCTTGTTTGCAGTTTCAGATGCCTGGGAGGGGGGGTGGCTGGCATGGCAGGCCTTGGGAATGAACCCCCAGCCCCTGCGCCTGCTTGCAGGTGTTTTAATCTGCTGAGCTATTTGGCTGGCCCCAATATGTATGAATTTTAAAATACTATAATTCCAATTCATACATTTTTATCTATTAAATAAGATACTTGAAAGTACACTTTGATCATATAATTAATTATTGCTTTTTTGTAAAGATTTACCAACTGATGTGAGGATAGTATTAAAAGTCACATAGAGGTAATATAGTTCAAATCAAGTTAGGCTACCCACAAACCATCTCCTCTAGAATCTTTCCCTCTTAAATAAATATATGAATGCACTTCATTATGGTATAACAGCAAAATACAGTGACTGCATTCCATTTATAAAAGTGCCGTGAAAATAAACATCATAGTGACAGTGAAGTCAAACAAAAGGACATCACAATCCTTCAAGTTACCCTTTATCATGAGAGTCGAAATGAGAATTAAAATGCAGCATAATTGTACATCAAATTCCATATAATTATAATCCTTACTTATCTTAATTCAGTACTTTGATAAAAGAAGGGGGAAAATCTAAAACTGTTTGTTAAGAAAAAAAAATATAAGTTTTTACAAAATCCTGCAAAGAACTGTACAGAACCTTTATTTGTAACTGTCTAAACTTGGAAGTAATTAGGACATTTCCTAACATATGAGTGAATAAGGAAATTGTGTTTCACCTTTCCAAGGAACATAAGTGGATACTAAGAAGTATGTGGGGTACCTAGCCAGACACTCAGGGAACTTATATGAATGCTGGTAAGTAGTGAAACTAATCTGCGAGGGCAAACACTGTTTGGTTCCCACTGCATTTTGAAAATGGCAGAACTATGGCATCAATAAATGATCAGTAGTTAACAGGGTTTTCAGAGAGTTTGGGGTAAGTAAGGAAAAAAGACGTAGTTACAGGTCTTTATAAATTTGTCAAAGCCCTCTAGAGTATGCAACAAAAATAATGACTTATATTGTAAACTATAAGCTTTACTTAAAAGTACATTATTGAATATAGTTCATCATTTGCAAGAATTGTATGACAGCAATATAATATAAGGAACTAGTATAACCTTTACAAGGAAACTTTCTGTGTGTTCACTCTATTTTTTTTTAGTAAACTTAAAGTACTTTAAAAAGAAAAGTTTATCGATTAAAAGAGCTAAGGTTTATGTTGTAGAACAAATGAAGATTTTTTTAAAAGTCAATAGCAAAAATCTAAAATTACTTTACTATACCTAGTAAAAGAAATTTAAAATCACGTCTAGTGTAGAGACCCTAGACTTTCATCTTAGATTCATATCAAAATATTCCTTTTTAAGTTATGAAACATCAATATTTAAAACACTGAAAATGAATATTGACATCAATCTATTTCCAATGGCCTTTACTGCTTTTAAAATTTCTTTTTGAAAGATAAAAGCTCTGGAACTGAAATGACAAAATTTTGTGGATTTAATATTAATGTTGAAGATAGGGAATCATCAACAGTTAGAAATAATTTTTTTTAAATTTGAAAACATTTAATAATATATTATATGCTTTTAAACCTCAATAATTAGGTTAAAATTAAACAATGAGGACAAGATTCTTACTCTGAGATGGGAAGTGCTATAATTCTCAACAGCAGGTTCACCTTAATTTCTATTGAGAGAAATACTAAAGAAAAATTCTAGCTCAAAAATAGCTTTCAAACCACATAGGGTCATGGTACCATTACAAATTAGCATACAGCCAAGTTTCTATAGACTTAATTAGTAAACTAAAGATGTATAGAGCTTTGTAACACTTCTCTTAACATTTTAAAGAAAATATTTTAGTCGCTATTATAAAATTATTATTAACATATCAAGATACATGCTGGACTAGAAAATCCCAATTTGTAGGACTCCCAGATAAAATACAAGATTCCTACTTAGGACTTGTTTGATAATGTGCTTAGATTATATATCATTAATTTAAATTTAAGTCTAACTGAATTTGTGCTCATTTGTTAAATCAAATAACAACATTTGTTGATGTTGTATAGCTTTAAAAAGAGTACCTATTAATAACTTTATTCTGATTTTCACATACTATACTTTGGAATTAGTAAAAATAAAAGTTATATAATGTAACATTTAAAGAAATACTCTTGAAATACTTTTTTAATAGAAGGCTCTGTTTTGACAAGTAGGACTCTGTTTCCCAGGGGCATACAGGGATGAAACCCTATCCCAAAAGAGAACAGCACACCTAACTGATTTATTTTTAGTTTTATGTAAAATTACACATAAAGAGACAATTACTGTATGTGACTGATAGAGACATTCAAAACATCTTTGAAAAATATCCACAGCAAAGCCTATTCAAACAAAGATAGCTCTCAGAAGGTAGAAAGGCAGGCCTTACTGAAAGGAAATCACACAGAAAGGGTAAGTACGTATCTCTTCAGCAGAAGCAGCACTAAGCATCAGCAGATAAATTCATCAAAGAAAAGTATTTGTCTTGTTCCTTTCAGCATTTGTATGCAGTCTGTCGGAGGAAACACTTCCTAAGATTCCCAGCACTACCTGAAGTACCACGCGGATGAGCCTGAGCACTCAGCGTGTGGTGCGGGGGATCACAACCCGTGCAGACCTGTAGTGTTGGGCATTCCAGTGTAAGTCTGTCGCTCCGTGAAGGACAGACTCGCACCGTGTTTCTCAGGCAACACTCTCCAATTGCTCAATGTACAGTGATCTTAGAGAAGAGTTACTTTCATTTTCTAAAATGTTCAGGTTGCTATTTGTGTCATTGGATATCTTCCTGTGGCAATTATGTAGCATGTTATGCAAAAACTCTTAGCTATAGATCTGTTATGTTCAGACCTGCAGTTTCAACAATCTCAGACCAAATCGAACTACCCTCTTTGTTATCTTATTCTTTGAAATGTACTGTTTGTTTTGTTTTGTTTTGTTTTTTTAATTCAGCCTCTGGTTAAATTTGCATCGTTTTGGTGAACCTAAGTTTATGTGAGAGCCTCATTACTAGTTTCTTATCTTAACTTGCCCTAATACTTTAGCATGCATATATATATGCATATATATGCATATATGTTATATATTATATATATATAATTATATATATATAATTATGGTATTGAAACACAACCTTTAGACCCAGACTTGGTGCTGCATGCAGTATGGAAGGCTGAGGCAGGAAGACTCCAAGATTTTTGCTTAGATTGAGGTCCTGTCTCAATTGATTTTCTCTTGTAATTTTATTTTATTTTATTTTTTTATTTTCCCATATGACAAGTTTTAATTAGATTTGCTTCCTTTAGATTCTCCCTGATTTTTTTTTGCCATAGTTTTATTGATAAACAAATAACAATGAGACAGTTTCAAATCAAATCGGTAGGAAAATTTCAATAATTAACACACTGCATACATTCTTCTTAGTGGTTAATTTCTGTACAAGATGCAGACTTGATATTCTATTTACAAACACCATTAGAACACTTTGATTACACAGATACAAAATAGACATTCATCTGTATCCCCTTTTTTTGTTAAGTTCCATTATTTGAATATTATAGGTGTGTAAACTCAGCAAAATATTCTAAAAGAGTCCAGTAGCCCATAATAGTATTGGGTCTTCTGCTTAACTGGCAATGTCAGAAATTGTTGACCTGTGTCCCCCACAGCTCAACATAACAGCATGGCTTTATTTCTTATATTTCATTTTTATACTTTTCTGCTGGATGGTTAAGACCAAGGTAAAGCAGGACCTGTGCAACAGGACTTGTCGCTTTTGGGTCTGATAAGGTCAGTAAAATCCCCTCAGGATTTATCCTGAGATCCTGTACCTCAGATTGTAGAACCTTCATCAGTGTCAGCCATGTGGATGAGTCATGACCAATCTTGGCCAATGTGCTCTCTGTGAAAGCCTGAGAGAATGTTTTCTCTCCATGTCACTCTCCTTAGGCACACTCTACATCATCGATCACTTTCCTCTTTGACCCCATAATATCCTTGATCTGAAAATTTGGGACACTACCAAGTTACATGATGTTACAGTACAAGTTCTCATATGTCCTGAGTCTTAGTTGACCTTAGAAGGCTAGGGCCAAAATGTTGGCTTTCCTTGCAGCCCTCCTTTTTCTCTAATTTTGGTCTGCAAACTTAGGTTGTTAACAATCTCTTGTAATTTTAAAGGGACTTCGATGGCATGTAGTGTGGAGGTCCTGGCGAAATCTCAAATATTGCCCACTTTCTGGGAAAAAAAAAATTGGCACACTTGGGCTAATGACTTATTACCACATTTTGGGAGGATTTGCTTGCCGTGATGCCTGAAGGCGTAGCAGTGCATTTGAAGGTAGGAACCAGAAATGCTGTGCAGCATCACGTCTGTGACAGAAGGTAAAAAAACAAATTGACAAGCTCTAAATGCCGGTAGTGAGTCACTGAGGAGTGATGGTCTTGCCCCAGTGCCTGCTGGGATGATCATCTATGATGTTTAATTCTCTTGTCATTTTTGGCCTTTGGCATAGCATATGCACATCCTTATGACACATGAGTTTTTGTAAAAACTGGATCAATTTACTGTATATCACCAAAAATTAAGTTTCTACCTGCCAAATGTTTGTATGTCTACATACATGTATAATAATATGAATCCAGAGATGAATAATTGCCAAAAGATAAGTACACATACGCATGTAATATATGATGTAGTCACATTTTTAGTGAATATATATACACACATATGCTATCTACTATATACACTCTAAAAATATAGAGATAGATATTTAGCAACTTTCATGTTTTATCTTTGTGCTGTATTTATATAAACTATCATATTATATAACCTTTTGGCTGGTTTATATTGACCTTATGCCTATAATGGGTTATTTGTGTGTTGTAAGAGTTGTGATTTCATTAAGAATTTTAGACCTTATCTCCTTGCTTAAAGATGTTGTTTGTAAGTTCTTTCTGTAAATTGTTTTGTAAAATAGTATATATTTATGTAAATTTTGCCCCTGAAATTTAGCATTAATCATTAGTATATAATGGTTATAATTGAACAGCATGAAATCAAAATATGGTTCTGTTACCTTGACCTGTTTATCAAGCTCCACAAAGATAAAATTTAATATACAAAAAAAAGTAGTGTCTTATTTGTAAATAGTGAAGGCCTGTATCTATAGACTGACATATCACTCTCCAAGATCATCCATGCAATACCATTCACAACCATTTTCTTCTTTGTCATCTCCCCTATACAGGTCAAAACCCTAAAATTTTAACTATGTATCATCTCTTACTGGGAGAGGGTATTATATGATTTAGTTTTGAACAAGGAAATAGATGAGAAAGACTGTCAAGTGGGATTGAAGGGAGAATTTAGAAGTCTGTTTTTTAAACCTAAAAATTTCCAGACCTAAAGTATAACTACACGTTTAGGTAAACTCTGATTGTATGTCCAACATAGCCAGCACACGGACACCCCGTGGTCTCTCGATTCCATCACTGAGCAGGGGAATCAATTCTCACTTATTTGTGGACTGGTTTTTGGGTTTGTGGTACATGCTGGTTTTCTAATACATGTTGTATTCCTCAGGAAAGCACAAAGTGGAACTGTGATTGTCTCAACTTCTGTAGAACTTCACCATATGAAAATAGTAAGTATTCTTGGATTTCCATGACTTAGGTTGAGTATTTACTCAATGTTTAATTGGGATGATCACCGAGTGGTGTAGGACAAATCTGTCCCTTCACTTTTGTTTCTTTTCTTCTATCTTTATAAATATAGACTTTACTCAATTGAAATATTTATCTATTTAACTAGAACTTATAACCATATATTATACTATAATATACTTGAGAAATATATTTTGCTGTGCACTATACAAAGAAGAAAGTTGAATTTATTCTACTTACTTCACATTTGCTACAAGATAAAATTCCTGTCAAACACTATAAGTGAATGTTTCTTTGAAATCACATTCCAATGTCAAATGACATTTATTAAATATTATCTATGTTGTAGGTCCTATAGCATTGACATATATCAATATATATTATAAGTATTTGATTTAATTTATGCAAAACAGGACA
>NW_004524943.1:464186-473444 GCF_000260255.1 Octodon degus | reverse complement strand
AATGGCTATGAACTTTTAAGTATAACGCTGAAGATAAAATGAATGTGCGCACCACCTCTCTTGTTTCTGATGCCAGAGAAGCTCTCAGATTTTCCAGATTTACTAGGCCATTGCCATGACTTTGTTATATATAAAGCCTTACTTTTGTGGAAGTGCATTTTTATTATACCTAATTTGTGAAGTATTTTCAATTTGACAGTGTGTTTAAATTTGTCAAATGCTTTCTATATTTACGTATATAATCATGTGATTTTAATCCTTTGTTCTGTAAATATAACCTATCACATTTGTAATTTATAATTTTATCTGATTCTTAAATATTCTAGAAGAATAACATTTTTAAACATTATTTTGGATAGCATCAAAAGAATGGGCAACAGAAGCAAAAGAAACATGTTAAGAGTACATTTAATAAATACACATATGAATACATGTAGAAAAATTTTCACAACAAACAAAGGCAAAATGAAAATTCCTATAGAATAGGAAAAAAACACAAGCCATGCATCTGGAAAAATATTTAAAAAGAAAAGGGAAAATGGAAGGAAGGAAAAGAGACAAAATGAACAAAGAATGTTAAAAGACATCTTTAAAGGAGATAAGGGCCAAGGAGATAGCTCAGTAGAATAAGTGCCTGCCTGGAAAGTGCAAGGTCCTGAGGTCAATACCCAGCACTGCAAAAATAAATAAATAAATAAATAAATAAGGATATATGCAAGTGGGAAATGTGTATAGGAAAGCACAATCAACATCACTATTCATCAGAGAAATTCTTATTAAAATAAAAATGATGTATTAACTCACATCTTTTAGGATGGAGATCACCAGAAAGAGATGAGATGGCAAATGCTGTTAAGCATACAGATAGGCTAGTGAGATAGCTCGGCGGCATAAGTCCCTGCCTGCCAAGTGCAAGGTCCTGAGTTTAATCCCTGGTACCACAAAAAACAAACAAACAAACCAATAAATAAATAAAATAAAGAGTACAGAGAAAAGAGCACATTTGTAAACTATCCAATCATCACAGTGCACATGTTGAGGAAATACAAATTTCATTTTTCAATTATCCTTCAGTAAAGCTCAGCAAAAGAGAAATTAAAAATTGAAAAGTAGGCTTTGCTGGATAGCTCAGTTGTTTAAAGCGTTGCATGAGTAAATTCAGGCAGGTACATAGGACTGTGGTTCGATTTCCAGCTCCAGGAGCTGTACTAGAACTGCCCCTAAGGCAGTCTGAAAGAGTCAAACAAACAAACAAACAAAACTCCTTCTCAAATTTCTGGTGCCAGGGTGATAGCTCAGTGGAATAAGTGCTTGCTTGGCAAGCACAAGGTCCTCAGTTCAAGTCCTGGTACTACAAAAAAAAAAAAAACAAAACAAAACAAAACAAAAAAAAAAACACTCACTCCTTAGGGCCCGGGAAGATTGGTCAGTAGAGTAAGCGCTTGCCTGGCAAGTGAAGGGTCCTGAGTTCAATCCCTGGTACTGTAAATAAATAAATATAAAAATTGAAAAGAAGAACCAGTTTGAAGATGATAATGTTAAAATCACCTTGATGATCATTTTAGTCTCTAGGTAGACCTTGCCACCCTGTTCCAAGTGTAAGCAATGTGTCTCCAAGCCAGAGACGCCCACCTTGGTTGTGTCTACGATGCTGAACACGATGGTGAAGCAGTGAGAAAAATGAGCAAACTTCCCAAGCTGGGCTGCCACCAGGCCAATTCTATCTATTTGGAAATTTTAGATTGAGCAATTACAATTCTTTGAGCAATTAGGACAACAGTTTTCTTTTTTGCAGGGAAGAAAATGGATGGAGTTGTTTTGGAAAGTCATCCTATGCTTACTATCCATTAAGAAAACCCTGACATATAATTGAGCAGTAAAATGAAGCCATGGTTTTGGAATCTTCTGGATCAACAAGAGGATCTGAGGAAAAGTTTTAGGCTGTAAGCTTTTGTTCTACCACAGGCTTAATGAATAGAAGTTGTCAGGATAGCCCAGGGCGTCTTCAGTCTTAACAGCTCTTAGGAATCTCTGTGTTAAGTAGGAATTATCAATTTCATATTTCTACCCTATTTGATTTGCCTTTCTATCACTGTAACTTTCCTTTCTGCCTATAAGCATCATGATTACTGCCTTATTATGTAATTTGCTACCTGACTTTTAAAAAAATAGGAATTTTTTCTTCTTAAGCTTTTAAAATTGGGTAGAGGAAGCTTATATGTGAAGAAACAGGGATTGATTATTGATGTTGATGTTTGAATTTTGTATTAAGAATGTAAGAATTTTTGTATCAAAAGTGAATTTTGTATGAAATGGAACCCTGGATTGGATAAAAAAAAATGGAAAAGAATAACTGATTTGAACCTATTTCTTTACTTGGATGTTTAATTTCATGTACCTGAATAAAAAAGTTACGCAGAAATACCTGAAGTACATGAATATTTCTGGGAGTTAAAGTAGCTCTTCAGAAAGAAGACAGCCATGTTGCTGACATGTAGAAAATACTCACTGCTTAAAAAAAAAGCCAAACAATATTTAAAATGAATATAATGTGGCATATAAAATGAAATATAAATAAAAAAGACATATGGTGTTTCCTGAAAGCATTGTTCTTGGTGAAAATAGGGTGATTATTATTTTGAGACATAGTTTTGCTACGTAGTTACACCTTGAACTCCACAATTCTCCTGCTTCAGACTCTCATTTCTTTTGTCATTGCTGAGACAAATTCTTGAAATTAGAAGAAGAAAGGTTTACTTTGGAGGGTTCAGTCTGTAGCTGGCTGGCTCTAAGGCAGGATGGAGTGGCAGAAGCGCACCTCAGAGAAGAAATGGTCCACGAGAAGCACGAAAGAGACAGCGAAGAGGCAGGTAGGAAGCAGCAGGAGCTGCGGCAGCGGCAGTCTTACCTCTCCCTTTCATTCCATCTGGGCTCTGCACCTCTTGCCTGGTGCTGCCCATACCTAGGGTATAGAGCAGGCCACCCTAATCTGATTCGTAATCTTCATTCACACATTCTAATCCAGCCAAATGCAAATCCCACACCTATGCCCTCATGAGGCCTACATACATGTCACAATAATAGGCTTATTTTAGGAGAAGAAAAAAATACAAAGCATAAAATTTAGCATTCCTAAAATCTCATTTTTCCATACTATCTCAAAAAACAATCATACTTGGTATCATACTTGAATCAATTTTCAAATTATAAATAATTTCACATGTCTTTCACTACTTGTTTTTTTAAATTATATTCAAAAAGGTGAGTAGCAACTTTAAAAGGAATTATAATTCATACAAATTAATTAATATCGTATTTGTTATAATGCTTAATCTGTGATTTTTATATTGTTAATATATTTTAAAAGAAAATAAAAATTAAGACTATTGACTGAAATCACATTGAATTATATAAGATGTTCTTTAATATCTTTTCTGATTAGATTGATAAATTAAGAAATTTTAGTAAGTTATCTTGAGAACATAAAATTTTTGCTATATGTTCCTGCCCACAGTGTGTTTTAAATGTCTATGGTACTTAAAGCACACAAAATGTTAATAGTAATTTTTATTTGCAAGATAATGAAAATTTGAGACAGTTTTCCTTTATATTCTTCCTGAGGTAAGCAAAGAAATAAAAAGTATTAGAACCAGACAAATAGCTCAGTGTATTAAAGGGACTATACACAGGCGCAGGGGCAAGGGTTTCAATCCCTGGGCCTGTCATGGCAGACCCACCCTCTGGACTCCCTGAGATGGCAATTGAGACTGGGAGTTGTGCACCTGTAATCCCAGCTCTTGGGAGGCTGTAAACTGGAGTATCACTAGGAATCTGATCTAGTAGTGAGACCCTGAACACGCTGTAGGCTTTTTCCTAAAATACGAGAGAGAGAGAGAGAGAGAGAGAGAGAGAGAGAGAGAGAGAGAGAGAAAGAAAGAAAGAAAGAAAGAAAGAAAGAAAGAAAGAAAGAAAGAAAGAAAGAAAGAAACTAGTCAGTTTAAGTTATTAGCAAGAAATGTGTAACTAAGTAATTAGGGATGAAATTTTGATAAATATTCTGATCAACATCAGGCAAAACATACCTGTTCTTGAAAATTTTAACTTTGGGCATCAAGCTAAATACTGCAAAATGAATCTCCTTTAGTAGTTAAATTTTCAAAAAGTGCAAATAAACTCTTGAATAAGCTACCAAAGAATTTTTCTATCTCAGGATGTAAAAATTTAATAATGGCAACTTTTTCTTCATATCAATAGAAAGTCAATAGGATAAATTGACCTGTGCATAGTGAAAAAAATAATATATTATCTTCAATAAAAATAGTAGGCTGTACCAGTGAGAAAGGAGCCAAGGGATGCCAAGAAACCCTAAACAATTCAGTATATGAAGTATTTAATATACAACTTTCAACATAATAAGGTAAGAATTTTCAAAAACTAACAAACTCATCAATTATGTATGATTTAAAATTCCTTTTTTTTGCCTTATTCCAAAGGGTCAGATACTGTACAATTGCATTTTGGAAATTATGACTAGTTCTGAATGCCACTAGAATTTTAACAACATGTGCATTACTGAATTATGCCAACGAGACTTGTTTTGATGAACTCTGAATACCCTTTTTAAATCCAGCTCCATTTTGCTGTTCAGAAGGGTAGTACTTAATTAAATATGGGGAAGGATTTAAAAGCATGTAGATCAAAGTCATGGCATGTACTGGGCACTAAAGTAAGCTATTTTTATCATATTAAAAAGAATGAAGAGCAGTAAGCATGCAAATGCATTTTCAAATATTGATGATAAGGAAATTATGGTAAAGTCCATATTGGAGATTGTCTCAAACTAGAACATCATCAAGGTGGGAGCCGCCCTCTGAGCAGCACCATTGGAAATTGTTAATACACTTAAAAAATAAAAAAAGAACACTTGTACCTTGATTTTACCACCCACCTTATATTAAAAGAGGAGTTAAATATAACCAGTGAAATTGCTTTCCAGAAATTCAATTCTGATATACCTGTTCATAATTCATAGAAATGAGCAGTTTGTAATAAGATCAAGTGGAAATGTTCACTAACAAGTCCAAAAAATGATATATGATCTCTCAATTTTATTCTGAAGTCAGGAGGGAATGGGGATTTCTCAAGAGAGAGGAACATTTTCTGTTTGTGATCATAGAGCCAGTTCTACCTAGACATTAGTCCAGTAAATACCTGTGGTTGTTTAGGTATCATTGTGTTTCTCTGAAGTTTGGTTTTTCAAAGGGAAAAGATAAAATTATGACTCTATGATCCATTTTTCCCTAATTGCTGGGGTGAGCTTTAGGTGGAAGGTACATTCCAGAGAAAAGGAAAGAAAGTAAACAGCCAGATTTATTCTTGTTAATGAGAACTGAATGTCTGAAGGAATAAACTATTACCATTTAGGAGGAGCATTACATTTATTCATGTAATGCTAAGCAGAATGCCCTAGGTTTAAGATCACTTGAGATAAACCATTACTGTACAAATTTGTGAGCCATGGTCCTCATAACAACTGTAGAGGTGTAAAATGGCTGGATTTATGATATATTATCTGTTGTTAACTCTTTTTTTTTTTTTTTTTCAGAACCGGGGATTGAACTCAGACCCTTGCGCTTGCCAGGGAAGCATTTATTCTACTGAGCCATCTCCCAGGCCCTGTTGTTAACTCTTAGAGAATTTCTCTAGTATTCTTGGGAGAGAGTAAATATATGATACAGCAAGAAAGGATATGGAAGCCAACAAAAAGTTCATATTTCTCTTAGTTTCTGGAAATCTTGAATACCTAGATCCTTTGGGCTATTTGTCAGTTCAGCTAGGTCCTTTGACTTGTCTCATTCAATTGTCTGATCTTTTGACTTAGTTCAATTTTCAAGAATGAGATTATTAGGAAAAATTATTGAAAGCACAGTTGGTATTAATATTTTTACTAAGGAAATACCTATTCTGTTAATCACAATGCTAATGTGATTCAGACTCAATCAACAGCACCAAATACAGATAATTGAATATTTATTAATCCAGTGATAGAATGTAGAAATAACCTTTAAAAAATGTTTCTTTACTGGCTAAAATTCAGGGACAATTTGTTGGATGTACCCTTCTTTGTGTTTAGCAATTTTTATATTTGATATTTGATACTATGAAACTAACATTTTTGTCCTTTAAACTTTGAGCTGGAAATATTTTTTGCATTTATGGGAAAAAAGTGGTGGTAATAACACCTAAACTACAGCTGTCTACTTGTGGCTTGTACCCACCAACTCATGTTTCTCTGCTTGCTCTATTATTTTCTTTCTTTCACTAGCAGCAGAATTGTATAACTCAAGGCCCTTTATTCCTAAATATGTAAGTACAGCACATTCATCAGCTTCAGTGTATCTAATGTTGGAGCACAGACAGTGCAGTCAAATCTTGCAACAACACTGGCAATGACCATTAGTGTTCCTTATAGCATTTATTCTGTCTAATACAGGATCAAGTCTAGGATACCTCCTGTAAACAGTGACAGTTCTAGTACATTTTGTATTGCTATAACAGCAACCCAGGAGACTGTGTCATTTACAAGGACAGATTGATTTATCTCATGCTTCTGGAGACAGCTGAGATCAGTCAGCTGACATTTGGTGATGCCCTACTTGCTGTGTCATAATGTGACAGGGTAGAAAAGCATAAGAGATTGAACACCAACCACAAGCCTTTCTATAATTGCATTAGTTCACTCCTGAGAATAATACCTCATGAGGTAAACACCTCCCCACCATGGTTCCGCTTCCCAGCATTAGCAAGCCAAGAATTTTCTAACCAGGCTAACTGAGTGATGTATTCAAAGTACAGCATTTTTTTTTTCACAGAAATTTAGAAATCTAACCATATACAGCATTGTAGGAGGATAGTCTTGTGACATTTATTTTTCTTGTCTCTTGTTTCCACTTATTACCCTTTTTTAAACTAAAATCTATTGAGAGGCAGTATGACAGTAATTGGTATGTCGTGACAAGCAGTATGTATTTAGAAGACCAAATTGACAGGCATTGCAAGTATGACCCTACTACTATACATTGCTATCTTCAGTGCAGTTGCTTAGTTCACAGGTATGAGCATATATAGTTAGTCAGGGTGAGAATCCTACCAATTAGCTGCTAGTTTCACAAGTCTGCTGAAGATTCTCAGGATCATTGCCTTACCCATCTTGTGCATATAAAGGTATGCCTTGCCCCTGTCATGTTTCCTAGCTTTTCTCCTTGCCCTCTCTTCATCTCTAATCCTCAAGTTCTTGCTTTCCTTGTACTTGTGTTATACCTTTCTATTTTATTTCTTCTTCTGAGTTCTTATACTAAGGGGAT
This sequence comes from Octodon degus, assembly GCF_000260255.1. Classification (NCBI taxonomy): domain Eukaryota; kingdom Metazoa; phylum Chordata; class Mammalia; order Rodentia; family Octodontidae; genus Octodon; species Octodon degus. The sequence goes on along the minus strand of NW_004524943.1, from coordinate 466,080 downwards.
AATTGTTTATTCTTATTTTTAATTTTTTTTTGTTTTTTTAATTTTAATATTTTTTTCATATTCTGTAGGGACTCAAAGTTTAACATATCAACACTTGATGTAAAATACCTGTTCCATGTTATGTCTAAGATGTTTGATATTCAGACAGATAGGTTAAACTGAACTGCCTATGTTGTAGAGTAATAATAATAATCTTCTCTTCTAAAGGATTAATAACCTAAGTTTGCAGACCAAAAATTAGAGAAAAAATGGGCTGCAATGCCAGCCAACATTCTGGCCGTAGCCTAGCAAGGTTAGTGAAGACTCAGGACATAGGAAGACCTATACTGTAATATCCTGTAACTCAGTTGTGGCCCAAATTTTCTGATCAAGGAGATTATGAGGCCAAAGAGGAAAGTGATCAGTGATGTAGAGTGTGCCTAAGGGGAGTCACATGGAAAGAAAACATTCTTTCAGGCTTTCAAGGAGAGCAAATTGGTCAAGCAGTGGCTGTGACTTATCCACATGGCTGACGCTGACAAAGGATCTGCAAACTGCAGTACAGAGTTTCAGAGTAAATCCTGAGGGGATTTGACTTACCTCATCAGATACAAAAATTACATTTTTTATTACATAGGTTTTGCTTTATGTTGGTCTTAGCAATCCGGAAGAGAATTATAAAAACGAAGTATAAAAAGTAAAGCCATATTAATATGCTAAGTTGTAAAAGGCTCAAGTCAACAACTTCAGACATTGTCAGTCCTATGGATAACCCACTACTATTATGGAGTACTGGACTGTATTGGAGTATTTTACTGAATTCACACACCTACAATATTTAGATGACAATGTAATACCCTTTCTGACAAAACTAAACAAAAAAGGGATACAAATGAGCAATCATTTTGTATCTGTATATTCAAAATAGGTAAGATAGAAATACAGCTACTTTCTCTTAATTCAATGAATAGAAAGAGTTGTTCTAATAGTGTTTGTGGACTGGATATTATGTCTGTGTCTTGTACTATGAATAACCACTAGGAAGACAACAATATGTAATGTATTAATTATTGAAACTGTCCTACTAATTGTCTCATTGTTATTTGTTTCTCAATAAAATTATTTTCAAAACAATGACAATGATACCTTCAAGGATAATCTGTAATGTTCTAGGAAACTTTGAGCTTTAAGAATTATCATTTTAAAGAACCAGAATAGAAGTTAAAAAAGAGCTCTGACAGTGGAAGTTTTATATACAATGATTGAAATCATAAAAATTATCTTATTTTATTTCATTTTAAAATGAAATGTAATTTTTCATCCTTAAATGCCTAAGTTTTATAAAAGCTTATAAAAAGAAAAATTTTTAAAAACCATTCTAGGAGAGGACTAATACACATTAGTAAAAGATCTGATGAATCTACTTGAATAAACCCTGTGTTCGGGGCTCCTCAATAGCCAGAGGTGGTGGTGCATATTTCTAGTCCCAGCGCTCAGGGTGCTGAGGCAGGAGGATGGCTGTGAGTCTGAGCTTTGTAGCTTGGGCTACAAAGTGAATTCAAGGTCATCCTGAATTGCATCATGAAACCATGTTGCAAATGGACAACAAAAAAAATAACCTCAAAACTCTTGAAGAGTCTTTTGAATGTGAATTACTCTTTTTAAGTATCAGGAGAAATCCTCCTGAAATCTGTAGTAAGTTAAAAATGGCAGATATACCTAATATGTACAATAAGTATTTTCCTCGAGAATATACTTCTTCCGAGAATATCAACACTGAACTCTTTATCTTCAAGAGATAGGGTAAAAAAACTAATTTTCCACTTTAAATTTCCTGCAATATACTTTTGTTTGGATATTTTTCACTATTCAAGAATCTATTTCTATCAAAATTACACTTAGTGTGATTCTCAAT
>NW_004524943.1:453924-463586 GCF_000260255.1 Octodon degus | reverse complement strand
GCATTTAACTCTAAAAAATTATCATTTATTTTATTTTCACATTTTTCTCAGCACCAATAATTCATTATTTCTTCCAGTAACTGTTATTATAGAAATGAATCTATATTAACATAAATACAACACACAGAAAAGTCAAGCATCTATGTATAGAAACTATTTTTTCTTACCTTGGGCCAATGGACCTTTAATTGACACACTTTAAAAACACACATGGAGAGATTTGTTAAGTAGAGAAGTTATTTCACCAATGAAGTTATTCTTTATTGAAATCAAATACATTTATGTTGCAACTATTGTTGTTTAGACATTGGAGATACAATGATCAGAGGGACACTAGAGCAATTTGTTGAGGATGAAAGAAACACCCATGCTATTTTATTGCATGCATGCAGTATTACAGTGTAGACATGCATATATTAAGATGTATCTAAATCTATAGATTTGGCTTCACTTCTTCTGTATCCTTGCTAGTACTTAACAATCATTTCTCTTAGTGTATTAGGGATGCTGGTGTAGGACTCTGTTATTTGCTTCACTACTTGTTTCTTACTTTAATTAATCCATTTTAAACTTCATACAGTGTCCCTGTACTGGGACCTGTTGTTCTAGTTGCAGAGTTACTTTTGCTTGTCAAACAAAAAAGATGGCACTAAGGAGTAGCAACAACTCCAGGCTACGAGTTCTGTCTCTGGCACTTGTATTCCTCTAGAGGTCAAAATTTATGCAAAAGAATGTTGCCTTACATTACAGTGACCTTCACTGTAGTTTTAAAGTCATATTCATTTGGAAAAATAGTATTAATTCTTACAGGCTTAGCTAAATATCAATTTCTCTTCTATGTAGAATTTAATGGAACAAGTCATGGTTTATGCAGGACCAAAACCATTCCTGTGACACAGGATTTGCAGTTGTAAAGCTGGGAAAATTTGGGCCAAATTATGTTGGATTGATTTTGTCAGTGTTACTGTGAAGATTTTTGTGAACCTTCCAGTTTCCCATCAGGTATGATAACATATATAAATATACATGTCTTCCATTATATAAAAATTACTTTTCTTTGATTAGCTCATAGAAATTTGAAGTCATCTTGTGAAGGGTATTAATATTGTATTCCCTAAATAAGGAAAATGAAGACTTAGAATGCTTAAGTATCAATCGGGGGTTTATATGTCTGTCAGTCTATATGTACCTATTACATCATGTCTGCATCTTGTACTATGAATAATCACTAGGAAGACAACAATATGCAATGCATTAATTATGGAAACTGTCCTACTAATCGGTTTTGCAGCTGTCTCAATAAAATTAATATTTGTTTCTCAATAAAATTAATGAAAGATTAAAAAAAAGAATAGACCAGGACTTTCTGAACAGCTTCCCAGGTTGGGAAGGACACTTACCCATTTTGGAAGTGGATAAATGAAGAAAATGTGGTACTTATACTAAATGTTGTTTTGACTTGCCTTTTTCTGAAGATCAAAAATATTGAATGTTTTTCCATATAATTTTTGTCCCTTTGTGCTTCTTTTATGAATTGTCTGTTTCATTCATTTGTCCCATTCTCATTTAAAATTTGTATTATGAACTATAATGTTTTATTTTGTTTTATTTTATTCATTTGTTTTTGGTCTTCTTGAGACAGCATTTCACTATATAGGTTAGGCTAGTTTTGAACTGACTTTGTGGCCCAGGCTGGCCTTAACCTCACAATTCTCCTGCATCAGCCTTCCAAGTTCTGAGATTAAAGGTGTATGTCACCATGCATAGCTATAATGTTTTAAATGCGAGTCTTTAATGTACAAATTCACAAAATGTTTGTGTATTGTGTTTTTGTATTTTTCCCAGATTTCAAATTTTTAAAATTTTTTATTTATTTATTTATTTTTATTTATTTGAGAGAGAGAGAGAGAGAGAGAGAGTGGTGTGTGTGTGTGTGTGTGTGTGTGTGTGTGGCCAGCTCAGCCCACCAGGGGGCGGGGCTGGCTGGCATGTGGTGCTGGGGGATTGAACCGCGGTCCCTGATGCCTTGCCAGGCTTGTTCTAAGTAGGTGCTTTAGACCACTGAGCCATCTCTCCAGCCCCTTTCCCAGATTTCAAAATTTGTACAAATACTAAAATATACAGTGAAATACATTATTTATTCACATTTCACATTATTTTCAAGGCAGGTTTTCTTTTTTGATCACTGGCTTTAAGCATTTAATCTTTGTTTCTCATGGAATCGTACATATGCTTTTCTTTTGAATAGGAGGGAAAATTTTAGAGTGGTAGAGTTATGAAAAACAACAGCAACTGAATAATTCTATCTGTTCTATTTATAAATGATTCATCGGTATGTATTCAAATTCTTCAGACAAAGAAAATTATTTGATCAAATTGTATATGCAAAAAATAACCAAAAGCGTTATGTTCTATTAGAAATTCAGGTGCTTGACACTACTTAATGGAACACAGTGGTGGCCCACGACGTCTTTGACAACCTGAAGCGTGCCTCCTGAAAAGACTTGTGAAAGTTTAATTGGATAGGAGACCACGCCATGAGGGACCACCAGCACTTTAATAGCTAGCTGCAGACCCCTAGTGAGGATGAATAATTACAATCAAGGAGTTATAGCCGTTTCCATGACTGCGCTTATACTTCCGCAGAAAGGACCATTTTTCCCCTACATGACAGTCACTTTGTATTAATTATAGATTACATACTTTAGCCCTCTATCATTATGCTAGTATATTCTCATAAAGGATGGTACATTAACCATAAAATACCTTGTTCACTACAAATATGATTGTTCAACTCCCTGTACTGGATATGTGCATGTGGAAGAAGGGGGAAAAGAGGTCACTTTGTAAAGGTCAATGGCAACAGATGTGTGAGTAACAAATGTAAGGGCAATAAAGGCGAGTTGGCTCGCTCTCAAACAGAAAAAGAGTTGCACGTGCTCTCTATCCTTGATTTAGATTTTCTAATACATGTTGGAAAATGCAGCAGCAATAAAAATAGCTCATAATAGATAACTGAAGTCTTACATTTTATTCAAAATTAAAAATCATCTGTGGGACTACTCTGCCCCTCTCTCAAGCTCTGCTTTTTGGGCATTTTTTTTTTCTTTTTGGCAGAACAGGGGATTGAACTCAGGCCCTTGTGCTTGCCAGGGAAGCACTTATTCCACTGAGCCATCTCCCCGGCCAAGCTCTGCTTTTTGGAAACAATGATACTACTTTAGCTGAGTATGAGAGATCACAGACCATCTGCTGTCTGCGCATCACTGAAGCCAGGTCTAAACATACAGGACTGCATTACATACAACCTCTATAAAATAGTCGTTTATCTGTTCTGTAGAGCAACTGTACATCCAACTTAAAATGCCACTCTACACTAGAATTTGGGAAGAGTGTATTAGTGTTTAAGACTATCTGATGTCTACTCTTTTGCCTATGTCGTGACATCATAACGTCCTCAGGGTTAATCACAGTTTGGGAAAGAGGACTGTACTACTGCATTGTTTTAAGCTCATAAAATACATTCTGTTCATAGAAGGTACATTATGATTTCTAGAAACTGAAGTGATATCACTACATCCCTGGGATTTAATGCAAGTGTATAAATGTGCTCTCTCAGTGTTAAATAATAGCATTTCCTCAAACTTTTCACAGAATTAACTCCTTCACAGTTTTCCTCTATTTCTTTAATAAAACAGTATGGTGAGATTTAAAGATATGATTCAGTAGTTTCCATCCTTTTCCATATCAAACTTTATCTTTAATACTTCTGAGTACCTATTAAGTAATGAGATGTCAAAAAAAACATATTACAAACTGTAATCAAATTACACTTTTTCTTTTTGGTTAGTTTTTTGTTTTGGTACAAGGACTCAAGCCATTGACCTTGCGCTAACCAGGCAGGCACTGTGTTGCTCACCTCTGTCCCCAGCTCAGCAAATTATAGTTTAGAGGGTCAACTGTTAGGATTTTGCAGTCAGATTTGTTTACATTCAGGAAATTCCTTTCACATGTTACTGAGAAAAATTTTACAAGTAGTGGCATTTATTATTTAACAGCTTTCCACATTTAAAATGCAAAATTGATTCATTAATGCTTTAAAGTGTAATCGTTCGCTCAGTTTTCACATCTTGAAATACAGATTTCAGTCCATTAGAGTTCTGTTTTTCTCAATGCTAAAATTGCTGTCTTTCTTTCCAAGGTGAAGAACTCTTTCATAAACAGTTTAGTCTCTGCAATCTTGCTTAATTTATATTAAAATGCAAACAAAACCAAGCAATGCCCCCAAGTTCAGTGGGTAGATTCGTGCCACAGACATGATGAACTCATTCCCTGCAAGTCCTGGTTTCTTCAAGTCAAATCTTGTATTTGGTAGCCAGCCCTGGCAATTAGCATAATCACAATATGTTTCCCAGTGAATTGTCATGATTTATTGATCTTTCCACTGGAGAGAAGTCAAATTTGTACTTTTTTAAAAATTTTTTGATGATTCCTTACAGATATTTTCATTTTGGACTTCATATTTTGTAGCATATTTATCTCATTTATTTGAATGTTTTCACTTATACTTCTTTTCCCTTATCTGAAAAATTTTTTTAATGGTTTTAACAAAATTCATTATCAGAACAAAATGCTCATATTAGTACTAAAATATGATCACGGATAAAAAGTAGAAAATTTATATATTTTTTTAAACTCATTGTCTTACAACACCTTTTTGTGTTGATACAGGGGAAAAATGATCTCGCTGGATGACCTCCAAATGACATGGGGGAAAAAAATGAAACTCTCAACCTGAAAGGTACCTGGGATGAGTTTGTGTTGTCTAAATCTGAAGAATGAATTTTAGGAACAAACGGAGGTTATGAGTAGAATATATTTATTTGGGGGAAGAAAGCTCCTGTCCTAGAGAGGGAAAGGAGGGCATCCCAAGCAGATGGTCCCCTGGAAGCTATCTTTTCCAGGGACTTTTGCAGTGTAAAGCCATGCGGGTCTAAGTTGGAGAACATGGGAACTCACTTAGGTGGGCATGACGTGGGATAAAACTATGGTCAACCAATGAGATTACAAGCACCATTGCTGAGGAAAAATTGATTAAGTCCAGTACCAAATAGGGAAGTGAGCACATAACAAGTGGACACAAATATAGAATAGGACTTTGTCCAGCAGCTAGCCGGTAATAGTCAGACAAGTGCCTCGTCCTGGCTTCCTCAAGGTGATGATCAATCCTGGATGCTTATCTTTAGGGAAGTCAGCATTTGTTTGATCTTTGGTCTTTAGGTCTGGCCCACATTGGGAGCATCGATCCCTCTTATAGTTGTAAGGTATCTTGTCCTCTGCATTAGCTACTTCGAGGGCCTGTCCTGTCTCACTGCCTATGATATTTCTATCTAACTTGGCTGCCTGCAGCAGTGTGACTTGGCTGCCAGGCCCATGCACAATTGGGTTAATCTCACTTTGCACATTATGATTAAATTTAGACAAACATTTGTCAATAGAACATTTTCATCAATTTTTTTATTGCCTAAAGAGGAAGGATATCAACGTTGGGCAAAGAAATTATAAATTCACATCATGCTGACAGTGTTTTTATTTTGTGAGACAACAGTAATAGTTATTATAAGTACTAATCCACTCCTTTCTCACTCAAATGATTCTAGGTAGTTGTTCCTTATACAAATGTGTAGCAAAGTACTGGAGAAGAAGCTCTTCTTCATGGGAAATTTTGCATTAATTGATTGGAAATGAGAGCACAAGAGCCCAGTGCTATCTAAAAATACAGTTTATATCACTAAGTCTCAGTGCACCTTGATAGAATTTTTTTTTCTTTTTCTTTTTTTTTTTTTTTTTTTTTGTATATCAGGGAAGGGTTTACAGGGTGTTCATGGTCTTACTACTAGATAGGACTTGTAGTGATCCACCTGTTTACAACCTCCTAAGAGCTGGGATTACAGGCGCGTGCCACCACACCCAGTCTCAGTTGCTGCCTCAGTGCTCCCCGGGGTGGGGCCAGCATGGCAAGCCTAGGGATCTAACCCCTGGCCCCTGAGCCTACTTGCAGGTGCTTTAATCCACTGAGCTATTTGGCCGGTCCTTGATAGAAATATTTCATTCATTTATCATAGACCTTACTCTTTTACTTTTTGTCGGGGGAGGCAATACCAGGGCTCTGACTCAGGACCTTGTGCTTGCTAGGCAGGGGCTTACACTGCTCCTGAGCTATATACTCGGGTCCTGTTTTACATATTTATTTATTTGGCATACTTTGCTTATTTGTCTATGTGATCAGTAAAACTATTTTAGTAATTTTATTGATGCTTAAAATAAATGCTAATTGCATATTTTGATTTGATAATTGGCACAAGTATAAAAATTGTGTAACAGCAATCATTATTGCTTCACCTAAGATATTAATTTAATTATTTTAACAATATAAAGTATTATATTCCCAATGTTATGAATGAGGGTATGAATAGAGAAATTAACTAGTTAGCTTCCTACTGACCCAAACTCCTAGAACACCAATATGTTGCCTTTTCATTTTGCTTCGTATTCTCAAGTTGAAATAATCCTGCTTGAGTTTCCAGACATGCCAGGTTTCTGTCATTGTGGATGTGCTTGAAAACATTGCTATAGAAGCTGTGAGATATTTGATAAGAAAAATCTCACAGACCCGACACTGTTAATCCCTTCCTTATGTTCATAGCATTAACATTTAAAAATATTTCTACTTACAAAGCATAACTGTTAGCAGGATCAAAGAAAAGTAAGTAGGAACTGCATTGACTGAGAATTTTATCCAAAAGTTTCATGGGAAAAACTGATTTTATGATGTGTCTCTTCAGAATACGTCCGGGCTGCCTAACCCGGGGGCTTCCCATTGTCTTGCAGGTGGAGTCTTCCATGCAAGAATGCGACGCTCCGGAAAGTAATCTGAACTCACCACCTTCGCTGCTTCTCCAAGCCACCCAGGAGACACTCCACAGGTCTCCACCTTAGGTGTTCTTCCTATTTAGATGCTTTTGAATGTCTAAAATCATTTGTTAAATTAAGAAGCCCAAGGGCCTGGGAGATAGCTCAGTAGCTTAAACTCCTGCCTGGCAAATGTAAGGACATGAGTTGAATACCAGGCACCGAAAAAAAAAAAAAAAAAAAAAGTTTACCATTCACTGGAGATTTTTTTTTTTTTTTTCATTTTATGGATTTGGTACAGAGTCTCACTGTGCAGCTTGGACTTGTAGTGATTCATAGGAGGATCCTCCTGTTTCTTTAGCCTCCTCAGCGCTGGGATCGCAGGCATGCACCACCATGTCTGGACTAGTTCAGTGGCTCAGTGCGCATTAGGGGCAGGACTGGCAAGGAATACGGGACCAGGGATCAAACCTTGGTCCCTGTGTTTGCCAAAGCAGTTGTTTAGTCCATTGAGCTATCTCATAGGCCTGAGATATTTATTCATGTCAAGCCAATATCAATGAACCCTTCAAAATATTATAATGTATAATATTTAGTTTATTCACTTTATACCTTACAAATGTGCTCATTGTTATTTAACTGTTCTTTACATGAATATCTTACTTCTACAAATAGATTTCATGCATCTTCAGATGATTAGATAAATTGCAGACTTCTCTTGATGTCCCCCTTACATTATGGCTGGTATAGTTACTGCTATGAAGACACAACCACTAAATCATTGTTTTAATTGAAAGGAAAATAGATTCTCAATGAGTTAAAATAATCCCATCTTCATCAATCCATATGTGGAAAAGCTAAAAAGTCATATTCATAATTAGGAGATTCATGTTTACAAATGGTGTGTGTGTGTATGTGTGTGCATGTGTATAAATATATATGTATACATATATATGCTTACATCAAAAAGATAGATGGATGGATGGATAGATAGATAGATAGATAGATAGATAGATAGATAGATAGATCAGATATCAGAGTGGGAATTATGACAAAATAGACAGCTTAAAAAAAAACAGCCATTATAACTTCTTGTGTTGGCTAACTGAAAGTACCCATCTCTTTCATTCACAGCTGTGTTGCTAATTAAATTGAATGAGATCAATTTTAGCTGAACATTAATGGTATAATTGCATTGCTGTAAGTAATTAAAACCTTATCCTACTTATCCTGACAGATGGTTTGGTTCAACATTTCAACTGCAAAGGATAAAATTTATGTAAGTAAATTCTGGAGAAAAGAATCTCTTGCTCATATTTTGATTGCCTAAGAAATAATTCCATAAACTTTTATCCCACTGAATTTTTTCTTTCCAATTATTACTGCAGATATGCTCAGAAAAGTTCAAAACTTAGTTAAGTTGCAGTAGCCTTAGTGGAAATTATAATTTTGCTAGGAGAGGTTATTAGCAGATTAAGAGACCTCAATCAATACCCATCCATGAATAATCTTTTGTTGTATGAATTGGTTTTCTTATTGAGAAGACCTCACATATGGTAGCTTGGGCATCAATTTACCATTGCAGAAAACTTCAGTCTTCAAACTTAATCTTATTTAAGGGAACAATATTTTTTCAGATCACAGACAACAATTTGAATCACATGATCACTCAAGTCTGTTCATTTAAACATATAAACCTAATTTAAAAATATAAGGTCTACATCACATTAAAGAAATTTTTCAGTCAGAAATTTTTTCAGTTATTTGCACATGATAGGAAGTTTATAACAAAATATAAAAAATGTTGGGGCTGGTGAGATAGCTCAGCAGACTAAAGCTCCTGTTTAGGCAAGCTTAGGCAAGTGCAGGGACTGAGGTTTTATCCCCAGCATCACATGCTTTGTCCACCCCACCCTCAAGGCAGGCTGAGCTGGCCAGAGTCTGGGTGTGATGGTGCATGCCTATAACCCCAGTGCTGGGGAGGTTGAAAACAGGAGGATCACTATGCGTCCAAGCTGCATAGTGAGACCCTGTATCAATGGAATACTTTTTTTTTTTTTTGGAGTCAGGGATTGAACTCAGGCCCTTGCACTTGCCAGGGAAGCACCCATTCCACTGAGCCATCTTCCTGGCCCCCAACGGAATACATTTTTTAAAAAAGGTTGTCTTAGTCCATCACATGTAGTAGTTATTTTACAAAAAGACATTAGGTCATTCATGAATAAGAGGCTTGATCTCAAGGAGAAAAACTTACTTTATACTTAAAGAGGAATATAAAACAGCAAAATTATTCTATTAAGTGTGTTTTAAAGGCTTTATGTATGACAGAACCAATGGTACCTTTCCTATTTCTTCCTTTTTTCCTCTTTGTTCCTTCTTTCCTTTTTGTCCTTCTTCCCTGATTTCTTTCTTTATCCCTTTTCCTCTCCACTTCTTTCTTTGCCTCTTCTTATTGATTTTTGAATAATATATTTTAACTTGCTATGTTAGTATATTTTCTGAGAAACAAGTCAAGACTTCCCAAGAGATTTTCAAATGTGTCTTAGATTTCTAAGTATGTAAGAAAGGCCTTCAAAAGCAGAGCACACCATAGCAGAATTGTGGCCAAGTTCAGTTCTTTTCTAGATACTTTCAGGCTCCTGTATTGCAGTATCCTGTAGTCTGAGATCCAATTATCTTTGTGTTCAGTGGAGTATTCTGGTTCATGTATATGTTGGTTTTAGAGTATCTACTAAGCACTTTGAATTGCA
>NW_004524943.1:451806-452354 GCF_000260255.1 Octodon degus | reverse complement strand
TCACTTAGTTATTGGTTTATACAGTGTTCATCATAATGACCAGCTATGCATCATATGACCAGCAACCCTTTGCTAGATATATTACATGTGATCTTCTGAGACAAGGCGCAACTAGAAGCAATAATATTAGGTTTGTCAGTAATTCTGCAACAGATTCTTGCCAACGTCTCCAAGATTGTCTTATTACAGAGTTTTTCCCTAAGGTGCTTTTTAGGCAGAGATAATTTAGGCCTGTCTATTCTGTAAGATTACTGCAACAAAGCAGTTAGGGAGTTAATCTGATCTGGGGGAGTGACAATTATACCTGGAACACTCATCAAAACTTCATCAAGTGTTTTATTGATTGCTATTGTTCTATTTTCTTGGGGTAAAACAAAAAGAAAACATAGCAGTGGACAAGGAAGCAAGGACTGGGCTAAGTAGAATTCAGGTCAGTTAATAAAAACCACTGAGCAGAGAGGCAGGAAATCAAGGATTGGGATAAGCAGTCTGAAAAGACACAAAAATCAAGGGGAGCAGGTATGGGGCAATCATGTGCACGATGTCCT
>NW_004524943.1:441961-450576 GCF_000260255.1 Octodon degus | reverse complement strand
AAATCTTTCTTCTCATTGAACTAACAGAAAGTAGCTGCATATCTATCCTAACTATTTTGTATATACATACAGATTTTTTTTTCACTACAAAATGGTTTCATTTATATCCCCCTTATTTGTTTTGTTTTATCAGAGATGGGAGTTCCATTGCTGTTAGAGAAGCTGTATTTGGGGAAGTGTTGAAAAGACCTTTACATACTTGATGCCTGTTCAAATATTATAGATTTTTGAATTCAACAAAATATCCCAATATGGTCCAATAGTCTATAATAGTTTTGGGTTATCAGCAGAATTGGCAATTGTCAGAAGTTGTTGACTTGAGTCTTTTACAGCTCAGTATATTAATATGGCTTCACTTTTTATACCTCATGGTTATGCTTTTTTTTTCTTTTTTTTCTTTTTGCGGAACCGGGGATTGAACTCAGGCCCTTGCGCTTGACAGGGAAGCGCTTATTCCACTGAGCCATCGCCCCAGCCCGGTTATGCTTTTCTGCTGGATGGTTAAGACCAAGTTAAAGTAAGACCTATATAACTAAAAATGTAACTTTTGTATCTGACAGGGTCAGTCATATCTCCTCAGAATTTATCCTGAAACCATGTAGAACAGCTTGTAGGGGGGCAACTTTTATAGAGCTTGGTTAGCTCTATCTTTTCAGGTCCAAAAGAGAGAAACACATTTGTCAGGGCTTACAGTCCAATTTTATCTCAGGCGAAGCGTGGAACGCAGAAGGAATTGCGGACAGCCATCAAGTGGGGGCAGTAGGTGATGCCATTCGATCAGAGCAGGCATCTCCAGGGAGACCTTCTTAGCCAAGCACCCTGAAATCGGTTCAGTGGAACTGGAACTGGTTCAATTGGCTGGAACTAAGTGAGTCACAAGTAGAAGTGAAGCTGTAAGTGTTCACATCAACTGAACCAGCCAAAGAGGGTGCTGAGGTGGAATTCTCAAGATGAATGGGCTTCTTTTTCCTTTTTTTCTTTGTGATGCAGGGAGCAGTTTGGTTTCATTTTTAGCTCTATAATCATCCCTTTCCCTTCAGCTAAGGACTCTAGGTTTTTACTAATTGGTTCTCATTCTGTCTCCCTATGGTGTTATGGACCCTTCAGTGATGGTACAACCGAAGGTGAGTGCCCCTCAGAAAGAGATCACTGAGATGCAGAGTAGACCATACCCCTCACAGGGACTTAGGTGTTAGTTAGCATTAGATGTTGCTAAGCAGCACCCTCTTTAGATGGTGTAAGGCCTCTGTTACCATATGACCATTGATTGCCTTGGGGCAGAAGATGAGGGCCCAGTAGCCACCACAACCAGTGCTTCCGAGCCTTGGCACACAGACGCAGCAGCCTATTGCTCACACTCTCTGTTCCACTCGTTCACGCATTCATTCAGCAGCTTCTCAGAGGGTAAGCATTCCAGCCCACCTTCCCTTGAGGGTGGCCTTAACTAGCAAAAGTTGAACTTCTTCTCAAACTAAATAGGATTGATTAACAGATGCCTCAGTGTTCTTATAGGAATCAGGCCAGCAGGCAGACAGGCAGGCAGGCAGGCAGGCAGGCAGGCAGGCAGACAGACAGACAGACAGACAGACAGACAGACAGACAGACAGACATATTGTGTTCTCCTTCCTTTGAGGTCTAATGTAAACCACTGGATGAGGGAGCCAGGAATTCTCTCCAGACCTCTGAGGGGACTCAAGAAATCTGAAGGGTATACCTTCCCATCAGGACCTGTAGAGGTCCTTTTCATGTCCTTGAGGGCCAAAAGCAGTGACCAAAGTTATCAGAGTGGTCAGTCTTCCTAGCCAGTACATCAGATGCAGTGGCAAGCAGAAACACCAAAACAACACCCAGGATTTGGAGGCAAACTTATTTACATCAAGAAGCACTAATTGGGTTCACTCCCAAAATATCAGGCCTTGATCCCTGTGATAGAAACAAGCAGGAAACACAGAGGCAGCATGGCTTGTCAACTGGGGATTGGTTCATATAATATGCATCACAGTGATCAGTTGTTTTTAATAAACCAGAAGCAACTGGTACTGGTATTAATTGGGCAACTAACAAACAGAAATATAGTGGATAGGAGGCCATTTTTTGTTACAAAAGTAACAGGCAAATTAAACATCTGCTACTAAAGGTGCACAAAAATCAAATATAGTTCACGGATACAAGAAAATGAAAGAGAACATGATTTCTACTTGAGAAACAGTCAATGTATGTGGATTTGTAAGGATACTTCATAACTAATTGTTATGGGAAATATGGTTTCTTAAGGTGTCAAAGTTGAAATATTTGCTTGGCTGAATTTCAGAAAATGCAATTTCTCTTTCTACTTCTTTATTGTCATTACCATCCTAGTTTTTATTACAGTGTCTATTACCATTGTATTGAGGACTAATATTACTGGTCCAATATTTTTAAAATCACTTTCATAGACATTATTTAATTTATCTGTTCAACTGCTCTGTGAAAAAGCACATGAGAGTATTATTATTGACATTTTGCACTGAATTGATTCAAGAGCCCACAGTACCTAAAGAATGAGCTTTTCTTCATAAAAGTAGTATGTCTTGAGTCCTTGGTTTTAACTCAAATTTTCTGACATTATTGAATTTGAACTTTATGATACATTATAATATTTCAGCTCCCCTTCATTACCTTATTTCACAGGATCATAGATATGACTCATTTGATTTTGAGGATATTAGGCAATATGGAGAATGGATCAATATTTCTTTTTCTGAATTTGGTTCCAGACACCAAGGTATTCAACACTCATCAAAATAATTGGACTTTTATTATTTTCAGCTGTCAATCTGAAGACAGCTTAGTTGGAGCAAATATAAGAATGAAGGGAAAGAATATATAATATCACCAAATTTAATTCTTTACTGGACCAAGATTATTAGATTTTACCACCTCCAATGTAATTTTATTCTACTTATGAACCTTTAAAAGTATTTTATGACATTGCTATAGAGCTTAGTTCTAAACAAATTATCAGAATACTACCTGTAAAAAACAATTTTGACCAAATGGTAGTATGTTACCTTAAAACTTCATTTTAATTGTAGTCTGTTTTTCAATGAAATTTCATTCCCAATTTACAGAAATAAAATTTAAAATTATTACCTAATATTATTCAGGAAGCATAACTGTTTAATTAGCTGTGAGTGCTACACATTCGAATGAATGAACTGCAAATATATAATCAATGATATATTATTTCTACATGAGTTAAATGTTGAAGGAGTTTCTTCTGCAATGTTAAAAATCTTTGTAACTTCTTTTAAATAAATTATTTTTATGATGCACAGGATTATGGCAAAGTAAATTTTGGTCCAGAATATGCAAATTCTATTTTTAAATAATTTTAGTTAAGTTACAAAAGTGTAACACTAATAGAAAATCTGTTAATCAATTATAAAAAGCTTAATTAAATCATTATAAAAACTTAGCTGAGACTTAGATTTATTTAGATCACAGATTTCAATTGAAAAACCATAATCATGCTACTTGTGATGAAGGTCTGAAGTGCTTGATTATGTTGAGTATTGGGAATTTGAGCAAAAGTTGGACAATCAGAGGAGGAATTCTTTGTCCAGGTATTTGGTAAAAGTAACAAAAAGAATTAAGCTTCTGTTTCGAAAGGTGCAGGGGATGCAGATGCAACTCAAAAAGAGAATAAAAGAGAACTCACTCTCTTCTGAACAGAGACACTGTAGATGGATATGTTAAGGACATTTCAGAGTTGCTTTCATGCAAGTAAATGTTTTCCTATTTCCTTTATTTCTTTACCTCCTCTTTTCTCTTTAAAAATGTGATACTTAAAAATAAAATAATTCTAAACAAGAGACTTTGTTCCTTTCTCTCTACCTAGAAATAATGTAGCCACCAGCCCCATAACCTATTCAGTACTTGAGGCTGCTGATCTGAATTTAGATTTACTGTAAGAGATAAATATTCAAATTTAGCACTAAAACATGAATGTAAACCTATACTCTTCACATTTTTATATTGATTAAATGAAAGTATTATGGATATATTGTGTTAAATAAAATATAAAGTTAATTTCACTATCAAAAATAAAATGATTGACCCTATTAGGAATCAAAATATTAACTAGATAATTTTATTACTTCCTTACTGTCTTTAAAAAGTTTTGATTTTAGCATGGCCCAGAATATTTAGAAGACAGATTTCAATCTTGAGAAAAGAAAAAAATATGAGTATCTATGTTTTCACTATTTGTAATCATTTTCCTATAATGTTGAAGTGGTACAAACTCATTTTGTATGCTACGTACAATATTAAACATTTGAATTAATATTATGAAAGGATGAAGTACACACATACCAAATATTCCAAGTTCCTCTAATCCTAAAACAAAGTGCTATTCATTGTTTGGAAGGCAAAATGATTCATGCATAGTTATAAATTCACAAAACTCATAATGATTCAATAAAGACACAGATTTTGCAATAGAAATGCAAACAGAAAACAAGTTGCTACTGGAAATAATTATACAATTGGAATAAGAAATAATTGTACAATTGGAATAAAGAGCTTGTCAGAGAAGAGATAAAGAGATAGATACGGGATATAGACAGACAGACAGACAGACAGACAGACAGACAGAATGTAACTTACAGAAAAGAAAATTTTCCTTTTAAATTTCACTGAGAATAGTTCATGAAGCTCAGAGTAGTGCTAATAATGAAAACACTGTATCATGTTTGAGGTAATGAACTCTAACACCAAGAAACTCTGAGAGTACTTTTCAATACATTGTTACCTTAAAAATCATACTGTTTTTAAGGGCAGGGCAAATAGCTCCACAGATTAAAGTGCCTACAAGCAGGCGCAGGGGCCAGGGGTTTGATCTCCAGGCCTGCCATGCCAGCCCCGCCCCCGGGACACACTGAGAGGGCAATTGAGACTTTGCAAAAACTATAGTGAAAACTCATATGAGATGAAATCTACCTTTAAATATATTTTCAAATAAAACTGCCATGGAAAATAGTGTGGGGGATTAGTCCAAAATGTATGAAGAAGAACTACCATATGATCCAAAAATCTCATATCTTAAGATTTAGACAGACGATGGAAATCAGGATCTGCTAGCTATCTGCAGTAGAAGACGTGTTCGTTGCACTAGGAGGCGCAGAGGCTAAGAGGTAGGAGAAAACCCTGTTTCTCTTGGCACATACACACCCAGAAAGCCCTCTGGGCCCACAATCATTTTGTTTTTAGTGATCATATTTGTCATTTTCAAATTATATTATATTTTATCTATGTTTTAAAGAAGTCATATTTTTAAAATTCATTCATTCATTCATTCATTCATTCATTCATTATTTGGTAGAGAGTCTCGCTACACAGCTCAGACTCAGTGATCGTCCTGTCTCAGCCTCCCCAGAGCTGAGATTATAGGGGTTTGTACCATAGCTGATTTAGGTCGCGAGCTCAGCGTGGGGCCAGCCTAGTATGTGGTACCAGGGATTGAATCATGGTCCGTGGGCTTGGCAGGCAGGGACTTAGATCACTGACTTAACCTCCCCAGACCCTCTAATTTTATTTTAAAAAGAAGATAAAAGTAGAAATAAAATGAAATGGAGTCTGAAATCAGGCTAATAAAGTCACAATAATTAATTCACTGTGCATTGTTATCTTCATAGTACTTTCTCAGAGTACAAGATATAGTCATGAAAAACGGCCAAACAATATTAGCTCATTTTTTTAATTTTCAGTGAACTAAGAGAAACTAGCTATATAACTATCTTAATAATATGATTTTTGTCTAGCTGTCTCCTCAAAGCCTCATGTAGTCATGGGGCAGACTTCTAGAGGGTGTGATTGATTCACAATCCAATCCTGGGATTATAGGTCTGAGTGCTGTTGGGATTATGGTTGTGAGTGCTGCTGGGATTATGGGTGTGAGTGCTGCACTCCCCCAGGGCACAGAGCCTGGATGCAGTGGCGAGGCTGGCTCTTTCCCCCTGCTGCTGCCCTGGTTGTTCTGGTCCTGTTCTTTGTTGTTTTCTGCTGCCATGAGCTGCTGCCCTGTGCCATGTGCTTCTCTGTCTTGGAGCCAGCCATGAATGATCTGAAAGTACCACTAAGTGTGAATTAAATAAACTTTTCCTTCCTTAATTTTGAGTGTCAGATATTTTTTTCCCCAGAAATTAATGAAAAGTAACTGAGACACCTAACTATGTGTGTGTGTGTGTGTGTGTGTGTGTGTGTGTATTTTCCTTTCTTCTTCCTTCTTTTCTAATGTTTGTCTTTATTTAAGCTACCAAATCCCTACTAGACCTAAACTTATTTCAATTATTCTGCAAGTTCTCTCAGTAGGCTTCAATATGATAAGAAGATTCTGTGGAGAAGGTTCTGGTGGAGGAATCACAACATCACTGAAAATAGAGGTAGACAGATTTTCTATCAGTAATTATATGCTCTTCACCAATGTTCCGCCTTTGGCTTTGTGAATTAGAGTGACAGAAAGAAACCCTTCTGTGCAGAGATTTCAGGGAAATATATCATCAGTTCACAAGCCTCAAAATCAGACGTCGTCACATCTCTTAGGATAGCTTGTCTTTTCCAATAGAAAATTCTCTATTTTTCTCTGAAGAAAGATATGCATAGCCATATCTTTGGATGCTACTTTGAAGTGCATTGAGTATAAGGCCTGTAACAAATGAAAGACCCGTTTTAATCGTAGCTGAATGAGATGATATAGATCTGATATGAAAATCCACTAAATTTTATAACTTCTACCTTTCCCTTCTAAGTTGTTTACAATGGTCTAGTCTATGGAATAATGGAACTGTGGCATTGCTTTTACCATTACAGTATTCAAACCAACTTTTGGAACATCATCACAATAGCTTTGTAGATATAGCACAACTGTGCCTGAGATCCTCTTATTTTCAGAGGGAAATTGACCTAGCTGTGCTGGGTGTATAATTATGTACTATTTGTTTCAGGGATCTACACCATCTCTTACCTTTTATTCAAAACACTTGAAAAGTAAGTGAATCAGGAGCACATTCTATGCATCACTAAATCCATACTGTTATGTAGTTCTCTTAGGCTTTGTCTTCCATGAAGAGTAACACTTACACACCTGCAATGTATTAGTCACTTGCTGTTGCCAGAAAAAAAATACACTCACGACAAAGAGGGGTTTTATTGGACTCCTAGTTGTTGGAATATCCAAGGAATTGTTGATGGACTCCAAGGTAGAAACATGTAGCAGAAAGCCAAGACAAGGAGAGAAGAAGCCAAGAAATTGGCAAAGGAAGAACCAGGGTGCAAAAGACACCACGTAGGTCAGTCCTCTGGCGATCCACCTCCACCTGGCCTCGCCTCCTGACAGCACACTCAGTAGCCCCCATAACCTCGTAATTATGTGAGATTTTCGGGGGTCCCCTTAGATCCAATCCATATGCTTAGTGGTTTCTGAGCTTTCCATGCATAGTATGCGCTGACTTGAAAATTTTAACATATCAAATCTGCATTGCTGCCACCTTTTAACAAAGACTCTCCATTGCATAACTCCCAAGGAAAAGCTTCAATAAATCTTGAATCTATTTGACAAGAGAAGTTATTAAAATCCAAAAGTGTAAACATTTTATATCATAAATCATTCATATTTCTGCTCAGGCTGTTACCAGCCATTGTATTTTTCCTGCAGTTTTTGCTTCCTATTGTTACAGGAAATCCGTGGTTCAATTCTGTAAAACTAATGAGATAGAGGAGACATTTTCTACTATTTTGCTTCCTTTAATTGTTTATTTTTTTTAATCTCAGTACTGTGTATTTTATTTTTAAAGTGCTCAGACTCTTATAATGATAGCACTATAAAAGATGAGGCGGGGGAACTTACAGTTTAGTCTTAGCCTAGGCGACATAATGACTTAGAAGGACTGGGTCTCAAATTAAAAAAATAATAAAAAGAAAAAGAAAGAAAGAAAGAAAGAAAGGACTAGGTTTGGAGCTCAGTGTGAAGGTCTTGTATCACAGAAGAATCCCAGTACCACAGAAAGGGGAAAGAAAAACAGGTGTTTCATTTAGCATTACACTGTAATCACTGTAATTAACAAAGTTAAATAGATTTTTAACCTGATTACATGTATCCTTGCTCCTATGATAGCAGAAAGACTCCTCAGGCCTGAATCACATTCAGTTTTGAACAGGAGGTTTATTTTCTTCTCATATAAAATAGGGCATGTCTGAGATAAGGGGGCTAAACCATACACATATACACACAGGCACACATTCAATACATTAATATTATTTAAATGTTAGAAAAATGTATGCAAAATGTAGCACCTTGTAAAGCAGCCACACTGTTGAAAAATATCAAAATTTCTTCCAGATCAAAACATCACAAAACATTGTAACATTAAAATCCAATTGAATATATTGCAATGTAATCTTGAATGTAATCACAGTCTGACAGTGATAGTGAAAGTGTCTTGCCATTAACGTTCAGATTTTGCTTTTAGTTTATTTCCTTCTTCTTGCTGCTTATCTTTTCCTTTCCTTTTCCTTTCCTTTTTCTTTCTTTCTTCCTTCCTTCCTTCCTTCCTTCCTTCCTTCCTTCCTTCCTT
>NW_004524943.1:424852-441861 GCF_000260255.1 Octodon degus | reverse complement strand
CTCTCTCTCTCTCTCTCTCTCTCTCTCTCTCTCTCTCTTTCTTTCTTTCTTTCTTTCTTTGTCTTTCTCTGCCTCTCCTCCCTATCTATCTCTCCTCCCCTCCCCTCCCCTTCCCTTCCCTCCCCTTCCCTTCCCTTTCCTTTCCTTTCTTTTCTTTTGCCTCCTTTAGTTTGCCATGTGTCCTTGCAGGCTTTAACCATTTCTAAATGAGAATAAGAATATCTCACTTGCACTGGAGAAGTGAACATTTGATATCTAAGACAAGAGAAGGAATTAAAGTATGCGTTGAAATCTAAAGAGGTATTATGAGACAGGTATGTAAATAATGTTGGGAAGAACATGTTCAGAGATAACAAAACATAAAAAAGCACTGTTAACTCTGGAAAAAGTCTAGATACCCATCAACAAATGAATGGATTAAAAAGTAGTCTATAAGCAAAAGAATATCATTCTGTCACATAAAAAAATCATGCTATTTGTAGGTAAATGGATGGATGTTGACCACATAATGTTGAGTAGAGTAAGTCCACATAGAAAATTATATAAAACAGGGTTTCACTTATATGAAAAAAAATGAGAATAAAATAGTTTATTTGGAGGGGGAATTATCTCAGGGGAACTGAGAAGGAAAAAGGGGGGGAAATAACAAGAAAACATACAGCTATTTTAACTCGATGAATGTAGAGATATATTAACCTACACAATATTTAATGCATAAATATTATATATTGTAAACATATGCCAATATAGTTTTTAAAGGAGTACATTTCAAGCCTTCTTCTTTCTCTTCTTCTTTTTTTTTTTTTTTAATGTATTTGGTACAGGGTGTACAGGGTCTCACTGTGTAGCTCTGACTCATAGTGATTGTCCTGTTTTCCAGCCTCCCAAGTGCTTAAATCACAGGAGCGTGCCACCAGGTCCAGTCTCAGTCACTGCCTCAGGGCTCCGTGGGGGATGGGGCAAGCAAGGAAGGCTGGGATCGAACCCCCAGCCCCTGCATCTGCTTAAGCAAACACTGTAATCCACTGAGCTATCTGTCTGGCCCCGCTTCATCTTTTTCTACATTATTCACTTTACCCAGTTTCTCTAGGTGCCGTGATTAAAACCGATGGCCTTGAGAGCTGCTTAATAATGAAATATTAAGAAATAATCTTCAACAATGACCTCCACATTGTCCTTCGGAAAATACATCCAAAAATTTTAATATGTCCTTTAGGATGTTCTATTATACTTAAGTATGTTCAGGATGAATGAGCTCTCTTTCACTAAACTATTTCTTTTTGAACCAATGTCCTGCTATTTAGCCTGGAAATTTTGAAAAGACTGAGGAAAACCATTAAAGGTGGTAGACCTACTTATGGTTTAGATGCTTGAAGAATTGTTTTTTTGTATTTAGTACATAGTCTACAGGATCTCACTGCGCAGATTGGACTGGTAGTGGTCCTGCTGTTTTCAGCCTCCCAAGTGCTGGGGTTACAGGCGTGTGCCATCAGGCTGAGTCTTAGTCATCATCTCAGTGCTCTCCGGTTCAGGGCCAGCATGGAGCCCTGGGAATGGAACCCCAGCCCCTGTGTCTGCCTAAGCAAGTGCTTTAATCCACTCAGCTATCTGGCTGGCCCTTGAAGAAATTCAAGAATCCCCAAAATTTTAAGAATAACAGCATCATGGAAATAAATTATAAATTTATCGCAGACGATGTGTCATTACTTAAATCTGTTTGGTGGATCAGCTCTCACCATGTACACACAGAAGCACCTTGTCTAGTACCCTTTCATCCATGGTTTTGCTCTCCATGGTATTGAGTACACCCGAATAATGATGGACTAAAAACATTAAATGGGAAATTTCAGTAAAAGACACTCCATAAATTTTGAAATTGCTCCGAGTAGTATGATGAGCTTCCTTTCCATTCTGGCCTGTCACAGCTAGAACACAAGCCCTTCCATTTTGATTGTACATACTTAGGAGTTAGCCTAAGTAAGGAAGTGAAAGACTTCTTCAATGAAACCTACAGTAATCCCAAAAAGGAAATTAAGCTGGGGATGTGGCTTAGCGGCATAAATGCCTGCCTGGCAAGTGCAAGAGCCAAATAAATAAATAAGACATAAAGAATGGAAAGATGTTCCTTCTTCCTGGCTAGGCAGAAAAATTATTGTCAAAAGGATCATAATTCCAAAGCTTATATTTGAATTTAATGTAGTCACCATCAAAACGCCTATGTCATGCCTAGAACTAGAGAATTCATTGCTAAGACTCATGAAATCAGAAGCAACCCTGAGTAGCAAAATAAGAACAAAACAGGGAACAGCAAAGTAACTGAATTCAAATTATAATACACAGCTACAGAGATGCAGCAGCATGATATTAACACAATAGCAGACATGAGGGTGAATAGAACGGAAGATGCAGAAACAACTTCTTACACATTCAGCTATGTGACCTTTGAAAAATGTGCAAAGACTCATTGAAGGAAAGACACTTCTTTACCAACTGGTGCTGGGCAAATGGGCTATCCATGTGCAGAGCCTTGAAGCTGGACTCATATCGCTCATTATGGACTAAATTAAAATAAATATATATCAAAGAACTAAACCAGAAAATACTAACCTACTGGAAAATAAAATAGATATATTGCTTAAAGTCATAGATAGAACTAAAGACTCTCTCAATAGAATAATAGAATTCCCATTGTACAAGAAAATAAAAGCAGCAAGAGTCAACAAATGGGATTGTATCAAATTGAAAGGCTCTCGGACAGAAGGCCAAACAAGAGTGAAGAGACAATCTGCAGAACGGCAAAACAACTGTCAGGTATTCCTCAAGCAAAGCACTAATATCTACAATATATAATGAACTCAAAAAATTAGACCACCCAAAATACAGAATTCAATCAAAATGTGGATAAAGGGAAATGAACGGAGAATTTGGCCAACAAACAAAGGAAAAAAATGTTCAGTGTTGCAAGCTGTTAAATAACTTCAGATTAAAACAACATCAGTGTTCTATTTTACACAAGAAAGAATGACAAACATCAAGAAATCAAATGATAAAAAATGTTGGTGTGGCTTTTGCAAGCAAATAAAATTTCCTGCATTTTTGGTGGGAGTGTAACTCTTATGTATGTCAGTATGCAGTATATCAAAGAACAAAAACTAGAAATTTAATTGGACCAGCTACTCCCTTGGTAGGTTTCTTTTCAAACAAGCTAGACATAATTTAGCAGCATTACACGAAATATACAGAACAACACAATTCGAATGAGCTAAATCATCAAAGCAGCCACTATGTCCATCAACATATGAATGAAGAAAATGTGGTATCTATGTATAATGCAGAACTACTCAGCTATAAAAAATAATAAGTTTAAGACATTTGTATGAAAATGGAGACTCCTGAAAAACATAATATTAAATGAAATTCATTAGACATGCAAACTTAAATGCCCTATGGTTTCTCTCATTTCACTATTGAAAACTACAAATAAAAAGCAAGATAAAAGATTGAAGAAAGGAATCAGACAACAGATCTTAAAGACATGGAAAGGATTCTGGGCTGGGGAGATAGTTCCGCGGTGTAAGTGCCTTCCTGGCAAGCACAAGGACCTGGGTTTGATTCCTAGTCCTGCATGCTGTGCCAGCCTCAGAACCCCGGGCGCACAGTGCCACCCATCAAGTCCTGGAGTGGTGGTACATGTCTGTAATCTCAGTACTGGGTGGGCTGAGACAGGAGGACCACTATGAGTCAGAGCTGCATAGTGAGACCCTGTACAAAATAAATAAATTTATAAATTTAAATAAATAAATAAGACAAATGTTAAGGATTCCAAGAGACACAGGGAGTTGAGGTATGGAAAGGGAGGTAAAAAGATTTAAGTTGTGCCTAATATGCATAATGAATGCTAACTTTATAAGTCTCAAAGATGAACTAAAAATAATAAAAATAAAAAAAAAAATAAAATCGGTGGAAGAGATTCTAAAAATGGAGGGAGGGGAAGAGGACTTAAAAAAAACCAAGATATGGTAGGTGCAGGTACCAATCCCCTAAGATGAATGCAAACTTCATGTATGGCAAAGAAGCTTAAGTAAAGTTTTAGTTTGTGCCCATGGCTTCAAGAGTTTCTTCTATGCTGTGCAGTAATTTTGATGGTTTTAAATTTAACATAGGTATTTTGATGTATTTTGCTTAAACTTTGGTATGGACTAAGAATAAGAATCTAGTTTTAGTTTTTTCTGTGTTGATCTCCAGTGTT
Source organism: Octodon degus (assembly GCF_000260255.1). NCBI lineage: Eukaryota > Metazoa > Chordata > Mammalia > Rodentia > Octodontidae > Octodon > Octodon degus. The sequence continues at coordinate 437,612 of NW_004524943.1, read as the reverse complement.
CCCAGAATTGCTTGTTGAAGTGATTGTCTTTTCTCCACAACATTTTTTATCTCCTGTAAAGCACGAACTGTCTGTTTATTTCCATGTCTTCTGCTCTGTTCCACGGTCTGTCTCTGTGCTTCTGGTCAATGCCTTGCTTTCTCAGTGGTGTGCCTTTAAAATAGAGCTCAGTGCATGCTAGAGTGACGTCTCCAGCATCGTTCTTTTGTGCAGGATTGCTCTGGCTCTTCTGGACCTTTCCTGATTGTAGATGTATTTTTTTTTTCTAGTGTTATGAAGAATATTTCCATGAGGGATTGCTTATTTTAATAGGGATTTCTTTGAATCTATAGATCACTTTTTGTAATATAGCATTGATGCTATTCAGTGTTTTAAATCATATATAGGTGAAAGAGGAAGAGGTAGCAGAAACAAAGAGATAAAAGGACAATATAATGTAATTCAAAGAGGGCAAAAGGAAAAAGAGGTCTAGTATAGAGACAAACGTAGGTATGTACAGGAAAGTAAAGAGAGGGAAGAAAGAAAGGACAAATAAATGGAAAGTGAAAGAAGAAAAAGGGACTCTCACCACCCCATTTGGTGATGAAATAAACAATTTAGGTATCTCTGAGAAGCAATTTTGTGTATGTGTGTGTGTTTAGGGAAGGGTCTACAGGGTTTCATTACTAGATTGGATTTGCAGTGATCCTCCTGTTTACAGCCTACCAAGAGCTGGGATTATGGGCATGCACCACCACTCCCAGTCTTAACCACCATCTCAGAGTGCCCCGAGGGCGGGGCCAGCACGGCAGGCCCGGGATCAAACCTTGGCCCCTTGAGACCACTTGCAGGCACTTTAACCCGCTGAGCTATTTGGCTCTGCCTTTTATTATACAACACAAATTAGCTCCCCTAAAAAAGAAAAGCAAAGAGAGAGACAAGATGGAAAAATATAAAAGAAAAGAGAGGTGGTGGAAAAAAAATAAAAAGCAATTGACCTGTGTCTCAGGTGGAGATCCAGTTTTGCAGTTTACACTTTGCTGTTTAGTCCCAGCTGTTCAGGGCCAATTAGTGTTCTCAGGGCCAGAGCTGAGTATTTTCAGTGTTCCTTTCACTGAGCCTACCTGGAGTTTTCAGCAGCCAATGAAAACCTTGTATGTTGTTGCACCCTGTCCTCTCCCATCTCTGGATCTCAATGGTCCCTTCTCTAGGGTCACTCAGGCTCCTGTTATGTTGCCGGCGTCCAGTCTTAGGAAAAGGATTTCTCAGCTGCTCCTGGCTGTGACCATGGATTCCCACTGAATTTCTTTGGCAATTGTTTCTTCTCCCACTGCTCATTGCCAAGGAGAGAGATTCTCAAGGTCCTCCAGTCTGCTGCTGGCTGCTTCTAACCCTGATCCACTTAACTCCCTGACAATGGCTTGGTCTCTGGAGCTGCTCAGGGGGAGTAGAACCCACAAATGGAAAAGCTATTTTCTATTATCATCACAGGTTCTTGGATATATCTTGGTGGGAAGACCATGTGCATAGGCCAGTACAGAAGACAATGGCTTCTGGAGAGGGTGTTCAGTCCCTGCTCCCTCTGGCTTCTTACCCTGAAACTTTCACGCAAACCACACAGTCCCTGGATCTGCACTGGGAGTAGGACCCATAATGAGTGTATCGCTCCTTCTTATTCTGGCTTTCCTTTTTCTATACTTCACCTGTTCATTATTCCAACCAAGTTGTTTGGCAGTACTTTCTGCCCTTGCCCTCTCATGGAGTGATGCCCTGACTGACCTCAGTACATATCTTTGAGCTATTCATAGCGGTTAGTTTTGATTTTTATCTCCAGGAGTCTCTTAAATCAATGGGTTTCACGATTAATATTAACTGGCATAGTAGAATTTTTGTTGGCTTTCAGTGATTCTTTTGCTGAATGAATGAATGAATTTTTTTCTACGAATCAATGGCTCCACGAACTTGGGTTAAAAAAAAAATCCTAATTCACTTAGTGTTGTATTATTTCCTCAGTGCCATATTCCTTACCAATCATTTAAGAATAACAATAATGCTTCCTGTAATGACACCTTTTATGGGAAATTAGGTGATGGCAATATGATCTATCATGAGGGTGGCAACGCCATTTCTTTGTAATAATATTCTAGAATTTACAAGTGATTTTTACTACAAATTGGAGTAGATTCAAAATAACCATTTAAAATCACTATTCATATCTCTTTATGTAGAAAGTTAATGTAATTAAATGCTAGAAACCCTGAAATATGCAATGGAATGAGCCAGATAACAATTTTGTTCCCATTCGTAATGAGAGCCAGGAGAAAAAATATATAACTACTACTTATCTGGCTTGTAACTGTGTTCTTTAAAAATCTGCCACATCCCCCTCTCCTATGCAGCCTTGTTTCCATTTTATGAAAGGAATGCTTAAATACAAAATATTTAAAATCATTTATTAAGATCTCCAAATTGTTATATTCTGAAGAAAGATGGTTATATACAATATGCAAATTGTATAAAACCAGTGTGTAGATTGATGGCACGTTTTACTTTCTGTTTTATATTATATTTGAAATTTCAATGCTTTGCCCAGGGAAAGAGATCCCACACACTGTTCTAATTGCTTCTGAATATCTGAGTCTTAGAGTTTTAAAAATTTAGCTTTTAAAGTCAGTTTTGAGGGCAACAGATGATTCCTTTAATATTCAGCATAGAGATGTAAGAGAGCCAAAACAAAAGAGTTGTGAAATATCAAATGAAATATAAATATGAGGAAGAATTCTGTGATCCAGTAGTTTATACACTGATAACTTAACAGTAGTGTTTATAGGAGCATTAACATCTGGAAATTGGCAAATACAATAAAGCATCCATTGCCTAGATTCCCTTTAAGGGCCACCACTGGCAATTATGAAAAATGGAAGGAGTGTTCTTAAGAGATAACCGGGAATAAATATTAAAAACCCTGAATTCTGGCAAACTAATTCTAGACAATACTCTTTGTTCTGCCTACCTACAGAATTATTTATAAAGGTCTACATTAGGTTCAACATCAGAAGTTGTTTCTTTCATGTACATCCTAAATCAATTAAAAGTAAATTATGTTTCATGTAAATCCACAGTGACTAAAGCTATCCTTCCCCGAAGAGGTCCCTCGGAGGAAAATAGAAGAAGGCAAATCTGAATAGCTTATCCTGGCCAATAGTCCTGCAAATTATTTTCAGAAAACTTTATTTAAATCCATTTGGAGCTAATAGAAAGCACAGCATTCTCTATCCAGTTGGTTACAATAAGGCACCGTGATCCCATCATCAATATTGCAGGCCAGAGTGATATATTTGTTGTCATCTGAGGCTTGGAGGTGGACACCATCCAGAGTCCATCACTTCTATTAGGATTTACTATTGCTTTGTGCAGTCTGTGGGCTCTGGCACATGTATAATTACATGCATTTACAATTTTAATATCACACATTTGTTTTGCTGCCTCCTCAATCCTCTGAGGATTTTTAATTCACCCTTTCCTCCTTTCTCTCCCCTAGTAACTATTGATCATTGCTTCCACTTTAGGTTAGCCTTTTCCAGAACAGAATATAGTTGAAATCCTAGACTCTGTAAATTTTTCACATTTTCTTTCACTTAGAATACTTATGAGTTCCTTCATGTTTTCTCACAATTCATTTCTTTTTAGCACTGAATAATCTTCCCTGGCCTTGAGTTACCACAGTTTATCCATTCACCTACTGCGGGCCATCTTGGTGCCTCCAAGTTTGGCAATAATGAGTAAAGCCACCATAAATATCTGTGTGCAGGGCCTGGCATAGACGTAACTTCTCAACTCGTTAGAGTATAATGACAAGGAGCATAATTGCTGGATGGCTGAGTAAGGACATAATTAGTTTCAATCAACCTGCCATGCTGTCTTGCAAGGTAGCTATGGTATTTTAAAATCCCACCAGCAAGGAATGGAAGTTGCTGTTGTTCCACATCCCTGCTGGTGTTTTACATGGCCGGTGATTTGGACTTCTGTCATTCTGATAGCAGTGAAGTGGTATTTAATTACTCTTTTGATTTGTATTACCTCCATAACTTTCAGTGCTGTATATCTTTCCGTATGCTCATTTTCCATGGGCTTATTTTACTCAGTGAGATGTCTATTTAATCTTTTTCTCTTTTAAAATTAGGATTTTTACTTTCTTATGGTTAAATTTTCAGATTTCTTTTCATATTTTGGATAGCAATCCATTAACAGATGTTGTCTTTTGCAAATATTTTCTCCTAGTTCATGGTTTTCTCTTAGAGAAGTATTTTATTTTATTGAAGTCCAGACAGTCAGATTTTATTTAATGGATCATTTTATTGGTACTCTATCTTAAAAATCATTGCAAAATCCAAAGTTATCTACATTTCCTTCTATGTATGTCTCTTTGCTTATTATAGTTTTGCATTTTACACTTATCTCTGCTGTCCTTTTCAAATTAAATTGCCTACTTGAGTTAATTTCTATTAAGATTGAAAGATCCATGTCTACATTATCATTGAGAGTATTATGTTTTATTATAGTACACAAAGGAGTGTATTATTTTACCAGCAACATTTTTAAAAGACTATCTTTTCTCTATAATATTGCCTTTGAAACTTTTAAAAGACTAACTGACTGTATTTGTGAGTCTATTTTAAATCTTCCTTTTTTATCAATTTGTTTAGTTTTTGTCCAATGTTCAGTTTTGATTCTTGTGCTCTTAAAGTAATCACAGAGTTAGATTTTGTTGATTATTTCAACATTATGTTGTGTATTTTGAATTCTTTTACACTTTAGGATGAGTTTGTTAATATCCACAAAATAAATTGCTGAGATTTTAGTTGGAATAGCTTTTTTTTAATTTTTTATTTTAGGGAAGGGTCTACAAGGTGTTCAGGCTCTCACTACTAGATCAGACTCATAGTGATCCGCCTGTTTACAGCCTCCCAAGAGGTGGGATTACAGGTGTGCGCCACAACGCCTAGTCTCAATTGCCATCGTAGCATGCCCCTGGGGCGTGGCCAGCACCTGCTTGAGGGTGTTTTAGTCTGCTGAGCTATTTGGCTGGCCCTGATTGGTTGATTTTTTTTAGGGGAGTTGATTTTTTTTAATTTTTTTTTTTGTTTCTGGTGCCTAAAGACTGAACTGAATGCTTGCAAACCTGGGCAAATTCTACCACTGAGCCAAATTCCAATCTCCTGGAATACTAACAACTATACAGATAAAGTTGTTACTAAAAAAAAGAACAGAAAAGAAAAAAAACTGGCATATTCTTGTGCATGGGGATGGAATGTCACCCATTATTTGGCTTTTTTTTTATTTATTTCCAAAGATTTCTATAGATTTTTAAAACTATGTCTCATACACATGATGTTATATTTACATCTTAGTACTTTATCTTATTTTGAGTATTCAAACATGAGTAATTTTGTGTTTATAATTTTAAACTCCACTCATTCATTGCTGCTGTATTGAAAAGTAGTTAACTCCTTTTACCATCCTTGAGTCATGTCACTTTGCTCTACTCAGGGAGTTCCAGGAGATTTGTTGATTGCTCTGTATTCTCTACCTAGGCAATCATGGTATATGTGAATGAGGACAGTTTTAGTTTTTGTTTCTCAATCTGCTCATCTTCAACTTTTTGTTCTTTAATTGTAACACTAGTTACCACTTCCCATACAATGTTTAAAATGACTTTTGAGCAAAGACAATTGCCGTTTTTTAAACGTTAGATCTCTAGTTAATAAATTTCATTGTGCATCATATAATTTAATATTCATACACAAAATATGCTTCTATATAAACTATTGTGAAACCTTAATTTCACTAACTTCTTTTGTCTTGAAGCTTGACTGGAAAAAATACACTGAGAAAAATAAAGTCCTGGAATCACATTTTGAGCATGTGGCTGATAATTCCTACACCTTTCATTGCACACCACATATGCTTTGAATGTGCCTGTCACACCCTCTAATAAACACAGTGAATCTGTTACTAGGTGTTCATACCTTAATGTTGCCACTGAAAATATCCTACTATAATTAAACTTGAAATATTCTTTACTTTTTTCCACAGCTGGACTATATCCTGCTGTTATCTTTAGAATATGGCATTGGCCCAATACATATTTATTCTCAATGTTTGTGATTGATTGGGCTTTTAAGCAATAGATTTAAATTTCTTGGAGTAAACTCAAACACTTTGTATTTTCTTCCTGTGTTTAAATCAGGCAGATAAAACCATTGCTAAATTTTAAATTTGTAAAGTTATTGTTTGATTCCTATAGTGGAATTTATTCTTTAATTTCTATCCAAACATTTCCTTATTAATATTTTATAGATAATTTCCAGCAATGTAAAGAGTGACGTCAACATATATAAAACCAAGTAAGAACTTATCACCTTCCTAAGTTCCAATCTATGTGAATTTATCTTTAACCTAATTGGCAATCTAAATTCTTCTATAGCCTACTATTTGACACACACAAACATATGAATCCATGCAGATTTTCTTCATAATTTGAATCCTAAGGCACTATCATGGTTATTTCAAATTCCCTATACAGATATATACTAAGAGACACAGGGGTTGTTCCTTAAAACCATGTAACATGCAAAATGTTTCTGATATAAGGATGCTGCACTGTGGTCATGACTTTCACTCCAACGAAGCATTAATTTCCTGAGATTCCCTTTACCAAACACGAAGAGACAATGGGAGAAGCGAGAGCAATTGCAACGTTCCTGTGGTGTGTGTTGGATGACAGGGCTGTGTACCCTTATTTCACTGTAGACAACAATTGCATACACCAAGAGAACAATTTTTTTTTCCGGAGACGCTGGCAGATAAATTTTTACTGGTGTAAATAATTCAGCAGCTTGTTATAATGAAAGCACTTCTCATTAAGCAGTTCCTTGCTCTGTCTTAAAAGCGCGCAGCAGTATCCACTGGATACTCCTAATATCTAACGCGAAATAGAGGCTTCCCAGTTTATGATGAGTTGTAGGTCTTCCAGGAGCTTAGCCCATTGCTGGGGGACTTGATTCAACATTTGCCAGAGAAAGGAAAGCTAATCACAGTGTAAAGTAATGAGGGGGAAAAGGAAAATAATAGAGCTTTGCTGGTCATTATGTTGATCCGAGAGGAGATTTCATAATCGCAGCACATCTGGAGGATAGTTTTCAAGTTGTTCCTTTAGGGACTATGAGGAAGATTAAAATTTATATAGGGCAAATATAATTTGCAATAAAATTTAGGGACACTAACAAGTTTCCATATTTGGTACCCTTTTTAATGCATCATCTCTATAATAAAATCAATATTATGTAATGCCAAAGTTGTATTTTCTTTTTGAGACATAAAAGAGCATCTTATATAATACCTGAAAAAAAATTTTCTTTATTTAGAGTCTATGAGATTCTTCTGGGTTTTGTAGTATAATTTGGTAAATATTTCCTAACTGTATTTTCTTTAAGGAATAAGCTCACTTGCCTAATATTGTAGAGTCCTGGGTTTGAGAACTTACTCTTTTTTTTTTTTTTTTTTTTTTTTTTTTTTTTTGTAGAACCAGGGATTGAACTCAGGCCCTTGTGCTTGCCAGGGAAGCACTTATTCTGTTGAGTTATCTCCCTGGCCTGAGAACTTGCTGTCTTGCTTGGCAATATTCAGGCCTTGGGATGGAGCTTCTGTTTCCACACTTCCCTGCACGACCACCTGGCCCTCTCCACTCGCACTGATACTTTTGACTTACAACAGGCTTCATATTGATTCCTGGAGTCCATAACCTGAGCTCCATTTTATATTTCTGTACTTGACTAGTATGAGAAAGAGCTCTCAGGACGAGTTCTCAAGGGGAATATTTCAGCAAAGTCTAATACAGCTTATAAATATTTTATTTGATTTCTGATTTAATGTGATATACGGCTTCTGGCTCCTTAGCCAGCTTCCCAGCTTTCCATTACAACACAAGGGAAGAAAAAGAGATCAGTATTCCCAACCTCAGACTGACAGCTTACCTAAGGCCAAAATCCAGAAGAGATGTCAAGTGCGCAGAGGATAAGGGAAGCCAGATGAAGAAGAGCATTTTCAGACCACCTGAGAAAAGAAGGATATCAGAACGTTCCTCTCTTTTCTGTTCTCAAACTTAATGTCTTTATCACCATAAATGTTAGACAATTGCAGCTCTGATTCACAGAAGATAATTTCTGAAGTAGTCTGATTAATGTTGGCCTCCCTGACATTGTACTTAAGTAAATAAAGTAAGTTTCATCTACAAATTCACAACATAGAAGAAATAGCTTCTTTGAAGGTGTGTCCCCCTCTTCTTAAAATATACAGTTGTTACTAACTTGTATACCACTCTAAATGGATTTACTATGTATTCCCACGGATATGGATATATTGTATATGAACAACTAATTACAAAGTACCAGTGCTTTTGCATTTCTTGTGCATATGTATATACACAATCATTTTTCATTGTCTTACAATCACAAAACTTGATGTCTTTCTCTTGTATGTGTTTTCAAATTAGTAACACATTTATGACATTTTGAAAATTTTCTTTTTGCCAATGGAAAATTTCTACATATTAGTTTATGTTATTGTTGGCCCACATATTCTTTACCACTTATTTATCTAAAGACTATAAGGAGTCTGTAAATTTTTATTAAAATATTGAAGGCCATACATCAAGACTTTTGTTCATGTATCCAAATATTTCTGTAGAGTAACTGTGAATAAAGTGCTTTATTAACCAACTGACTTACCAGAAAGGGATGCGATTTACCCATTTATCTATCTATCTATCTATCTATCTATCTATCTATCTATCTATCTATCTATCTATTTTTTTTTGATGGTGCCAAGGATTGAATTCAGGACCCTGTGCTTGCAAGGCAAGCACTTATTATGCTGAGCTATCTCCGCAGCCCCTATCTATATATTTGATAGGCAGAAATGTAATACATTCTATTTTTCCCTCTAGGGATGGTGGACAGTGATGCATCTTTCTTTTTGTGTGTGAATTTCTAATGAAATTCAGAATCTTACCATTTAGGTCTTCCTCTTTGTTATTCCAACTGGTATTCTCTGTATATTCTATACTGATTCATTTCATCTTTCTAGTGCTTTTTAAAAGTTCTCTCCTTTTTAGGCCAGCTGTATTTTATGCCCACCCAATGCAGAAATTTACACACATACACACACACACACACACACACACACACACACACAAATAAATAAATAATAGTGATGGCAGGGGTAGAAAATAGCGCTGATAGGTTACATTACACATTTTTAAATTGATAAATGTTCATTTGTTTTCTTTATTACCTTCAGATCAATACTTTTTAAAACTGTCCAAGGAGATTTTTTTCCTAGTCTGTGGCTTTTTAGAGAATTTATTCTATTTTAAATATTTTGAGGTGCCTGAGATGTCTTTAATTTTAGTGTAAGACACTCTCAAATTAATAAAGACCATATAAAAAGTATGATTCTTAATTCTTTTTTTTTTCCAGAAAAAGGGATTGAACTCAGGCCCTTGCGCTTGCCAGGTAAGTGCTTATTCTACTGAGCCATCTCCCTGGCCCCATGAATCTTAATTCTGAAAAAAAAAATAGCAAGAAAATGACTAAAAAATAATAGTAGTTATTATACTGTGTACCATAATCTTAAAAATACTTCTAAAAACTCAAGAGTACAAGTCATAGGCAAGAAAGGCTCTTTACAAAAAAGAAACAGATAAAACTTTTTCAATAAACTAAGATAAAAGAGTGGATGAATGAAACAAAAGACTGTGTTTATTGAAATATTTTTAAAACAGTGGCATAGAGAAATTTGATATACTATTTTACCTAGAAAGAGTGGTCATCATTAAAAAATCAAATAACAGTGAAAGCTACTCGAGGATGTGCAGAAAAAAAAAATGTTTCTACATTGTTAATGGAAATATAAACTAATACTATCACTATGGTTAAAAGAGTGGAGATTTCTCAAAAACTAAAACTAAAAATCCCATTTGACCTAGCTGTCTCCCTTTTAGATATCTTCCCCAAACAGTTAGTCATCATATAATTCAGATATATATGTGCCTGTGTTTGTAGCAGCATGATTTGTAATAAGAGACCTTGGACACAGCGTATATGTTCAACCACAGAGAAGGAGATAAAGACAACAGTATGTGCAGTGAAATATTACACTGTGATATAGATGTAAAATATATTGAGATGTACTTTTAGCCTTGTACTTATTTGTTCTGTCTGTCTGTCTGTTCTCTCTCTGTCTCTCTGTCTCTTTGTGTCTCTATCTCTGTCTCTGTCTCTGTCTCTCTCTCCCTCCTCCTCCCTCTCTCTTTCTCTCTGGCCTCTCTCTGTGTTTCTCTTTGTCTGTCTGTCCCTCCCTCCCGCCCTCCCTCCTCCACCTCCTCTCGCTGATTGAACCCAAGATCAGCGTTCTAAGCTTGCGCGGTACTCAGGCTCAGCTTGAATGTGCCAGCCACCTGCCCCAGCCAGTCAGACTTCTGGGATTACAGATTGTGTACCAATTCATGACCTTCCTTTATCTCTATGAGCACTTTTACAGACACTTGAATATATTCATTATCAGTGATGGTTTTAGTACACTAAATTTTAGAGTGCTACATGTATTGACTATTTCTATTTAGTAGATAGTGTTGTTCTAGTCTTCAACAGAATACTTATTTTGTATTAATTTTATCAATTATTTGAAAAAGTTTTGTCAGAAATCTCCAAATGCAATCATGTGTTTGTACCAATTCTTTCAGTTTTTGCTTTGTGTATTTTTTAAACAGAATATAAAAAAAAATAGTAACAACAAACTAGAAATGACACAGAATTTAACTAAGTAAACTGCTGGGAATTCAGCAGTGACTGTTATATTGCATATTATTTCCTGCAAATGAAGACCTTTTTAAAGATTCCTTTATCTTTTTTAACAAAATTATTTTTAATCATTAAACTTTTTTAAAATTTTCATCAAATTCTTTGAGTTCACTCAAAATCTACTTCTTCCCAGTATGTAAGAGTAACTGCAATAACCCTTTCCTTATCCTTCACTAATTGTTTTTAAAATGTATTTTAGCACAGGGTCTACAGGGTCTTACAACACAGCTCAGGCTCCCAGTGATCCTCCTGTTTTCAGCCTCCTAAGTGTTGGGATTACAGGTACAAGCCACCATGCCCCGTCTCAGTCACTGTGTCAGTGCACGCTGGGAACAGGGCCAGCACAACTTGTAATGCTGGGGATCGAACTCTGGTCTCTGCATCTGCCTAAACAGGTGCTCTATTCTTCTGAGCTGTCTGGCTGGCCCTTCTTTGCTCATTTAGAACTTTATATCTTTTTACTTTGATTGTATGTGTTCTTATTTTGAGTTCTTTAAATAGCACATACCTGGGGATTATTTTTAATTTTAAAATTCAGTCTATTTATTTATTTATTTATTTATTTATTTATTTATTTATTTTGAGGTACTGGGGATTGAACTCAGGACTTTGCTCTTGCCAGGCAAGCACTTATTCTACTGAGCTATCTCCCCGGCCCCTATTCTTTGATTTTAAAAGTGAATTTTTGTTCTGTTTTTTTCAATGCAATTAACTGAGTAGAAGAACACACTCTTGCCATTTTTTTTCTGGTTTTTTAACTACTTTATCTTCCACACTCAATTTCCTTCAACTTGTGGATCAATTTAACATTTTCAAAATTTCATTTTATTTCATCAATTCCCCTTTTAAATCATGGATGTTTTTATTTCTCTGTATTCATTGAATTACTTTATGGATTCTTTCACATTCTACTTATAGTATTGCACCATGTCACATAAAATGAAGGAAATTATAACAGTACACTTCTGTTTTAAGGCTGTTCTTTCATGGTATTCTTGCAAAATATGTACATAGCCATATGTTATTAGGTTCACAATAAAATAGTAGGGCCTGAAATAAACTGCCTCTTGAAGAAATTAAGAGAAAGAAAAAAGCAAAGGCAGCCTTTCATAGGTACACATGTAGTTATCATGCTTGGAATTCTTTTCTTTGGATTGCTAGTGCAAGTTCAGAGTTCTAAATTCCTTCTTATAGATTGGAATTTGCAGCTGGTATTATTTGTCTTCAGCCCAGCTAAACCATATCTTCCAGGCTAGTGTTTTATTTGTGAGCAAAGTATGGTATCAGTTTTTCATATATTTTTAGTTTTTAATTTTTTTGGCAGAACCGGGGATTGAACTCAGACCCTTGTGCTTGCCAGGGAAGCACTTATTCCTCTGAGTCATCACCCAAGCCCCAGTTTTTCATATTTTAAAAGACATATATTTTCCTCCTTTATGTTTTATACTGTTTACAATGGATGAAGAATTCTGGATTTTTTTTTACTCTAAACATTTTATCTAGCATGTATTTCTTATGGCCTGTGGAACTGTTTCTCAAAAAATGTCAGTCATTACATTTAGAGTTGTTTACATCTTTGCTTTGTACTTTTCCCTCTGGTAGCTTTTATACTTTTCCTTTTATCTCTTACTTTCAATAGTTGAATGTGGGGGGCAATAGAACACTCCTGTTATATTTTCCCTTATTTGGGCAAGAAGTGCTGCAGCACTGATCCCCGCTTGCCTCGACATCTTCCTGTGGTCCTGGATCTCCACTACCAATGCACAATTAGTCCCTCCCAACTGCTTCCACTATACAGCTATTTAGACCCCGCTCACTTCCTCAATAAATGAGACTTGATCAGAAAGCCTGTCTTGTCT